>NW_009953484.1:75124-104038 GCF_000747805.2 Chaetura pelagica | reverse complement strand
CCTCATAACCATATTATTTTTTAAAAAATATTTCTGCTCAAAATTATTACAAGTAAAATATCAGCTTGAGGACATGTGTTTCAAGTGATTTGGTGAAGAAATGTGTCTTCTATGGGAGGTTTGGAGCTTTCTCTCCAAATAAGTGACCCAAAACACAGGCCCAGAAATGCCACAAATGGAAAAGGTTTAATCAAAGCCTCCAGTCAGGCAAAACAAGTTATTGGCTGTGTTTCATTCGAATACTCATTTACAAAATTCTAATTTGTTCAACAGCATTATTCATAAACTGTTGTGGCATATATACCACCAGTACACATACTTAAAGCTTGGCTTCTACAGCCTCACCTCTTATGTGCACAATCATAGAATCATAGAACTATTCCATATGGAAAAGCCCCTTGGGATCACTGAGTCCAACCGTCATCCCTACTCTACAAAGTTCTCCCCTAAACCATCTCCACCAACACCACATCCAAATGACCCTTAAACACATCCAGGGATGGTGACTCCACCACCTCCCTGGGCAGCCTATTCCAGTGTCTAACCACTCTTGCTGTGTAAAAATTGTTCCTACTGTCCAGTCTAACCCTGCCCTGTTGCAGCTTGAAGCCATTCCCTCTTGTTCTGTTGCTAATGAACTGTGAGAAGAGACCAGCACCAACCTCTCTACAATGACCTTTCAGGTAGTTGTAGAGACTGATGAGGTCTCCCCTTAGCCTCCTCTTTCTCCAAATAAACATTCCCAGCTCCTCCAAGTGTAAGATTGATTCCCTAGGCCCTTCACCAGCTTTGTTGCCTTCTGTCCTCGCTCCAACACCTCGAGATCTCTCTTGAATTGAGGTGCCCAAAACTGGACCCAACACTCCAGGTGTGGCCTCACCAGTGCTGAGTACAGGGGGACAATGAGAATGGTCCTGTTAGGGCCCATTCCCCACATAGGCAGGCCTAAGAGTTTAATCCATGCAACAATATAGCCTTTCCTCTGGAATTAGACGACTCAGAAGGAAAATGCACAGACAAGCAAAAACCTGCTCCATCCCCTTCCTCTGTACTCCTGCACATAACATTTTTATAAAGTTTATAATTAAAGATATTAGACCTCCAATGTAACACACAAATTATGCTACCTCAAGAAATGAAAAACCTGAAGTCACTATTTCTGGGTTTAACAAAAGGGACTTTGAATTTCAGCTGCCTCTGAAAATGCTCTTCATTGCCTCTATTTTTGTTGTAATGAGAGATCCATCACCTGGTCTGCTGCAGAGAACAGTGTAGAAGTAAAACAAGGTGAAGCAAAAACCTAACCAAGAGGAATTGGTTTAAAATGTGACAGAAATTATTAATCTTGTTTTCTTTGTTACTTGCCCTTCTCATTTATTCCCCAGAGATTTTCTCAGTTGTATTTAAGTATAACATGTAACACCTAGTGCCAGTAAAATAATGCAAATTTTTGCTTAGTGTCACTCAGAAATTACTTGGAAAAACACACAAATATTGACTACAACTTTAAAAAGTGAAAGCTATTTCAATTGCTTTTAAAGCATGCAGATTTCTGTTTAGCTGCATTTCTTTTTTTGAAAGTGGCTGTTTCTCTGCACAGGAGCACAGCTGTCAGGTATATTTTCCCCACCACATCACTTTTGAACCTGAGACCATTCCATCCTGGCATCAGCATCATATCTCTTGTCACGTCACCCACCAACATCAGGTTCTTCCTAATCTGTTTTCATAATCTAGAAGCATTACTGTATTTGCATTTACATGCCTTTTTGTAGTTTAAAGTGCTTGTTATTTTGTTGAATCTAAAGTCAAATACTGCCTTGGTTTTGTACCAAAGTACTAAAAACCAAAATACGCCTCTTCCATTACAAAGCTGCTTCTGAACAATGAGGAGCTTTTCCAGCCACCACAATCTGGCATCTAATGATCTCTGCAAGTTGCACATTTAGTCTGAGGAACTCATGAAGGTATCTGGAATATTAAGATGATAGGATTGTGCTAAGTAGCACTGTGCACAATCTAACATGGCAGATGGCAGGGACTGCTGACACCTGGGCTGGTTTGCTGTCTTGCTGACAGATACAAACAGACAGCACTATAATTGTAAGACACATAATCATAAAAAAGGATCTGAAAATAAAATACCCATCAGATCTTCAGTTTTCTGGCTGCCTGTTTTCTCCTAAAGAAGCATTTTGTATTCAGTCACAGAATTTGAAACAAGTGACGCACAGGTTGAGGTCTTTGGTTTTATTTCTTTACATGCAAGGTTTTTATGCACCAGCCTACTTTGGGTCAACTATATTTTTCCTTCTGTAGCAGTGATAATGCAGTGATATTGGGGTCAGGAGAAATTTTATTCCTCCTCACCTGAGTGCTCAGATGACATATTCACTTTTGCTCCTCATTAGTCCAGACTCAGAGAGTACTTCCAGCGCTCTGGGGGATCTGATTAAAAATGGACAAGCTTTACGATGCCTCAGCTTGCAACTACTTTCCTTCCACTGATAATACTGATGTGATGACAAATCTTATTTCTCTCCAGCAAACTGTAAGATATTGTTAGGTTTTAAAGAGATACAGAAAACCAAACAAACTCAAAGTTAATCATTGAAATGGTGCACCTGAAATCATCTCACTTATAGAGAAAAATGCCATTTAGGACTTAAGGTTTCTTTTTTGCTTTGGCTCAAGATGGAAAGCAGAAGATGAGAAATGACTCAACTGTCATAAGATTAAAAAAAATGTCCTGAGTTTTGTATATGTTTTTAGAAAAAAGATACTTTGTTTGCACACATCAGTACTACTGGTGGACAACAGCATAGGACCCACTCAAAGAAAAGGAGATGGAGAGAAGAACGAACGTGTTATATTCAGCTTCTAAAAAGCAGCTCTATCAGCACACATTTCTCTAATACCTAATCCCCTGTACAGTCACAACATGTCAACCAAAAAGCAAACCAACTTCCTCACCAAGTCTCCTAAGTGTTTCAAAGATACCATGCTTCCTTTTGATTTGCTTTTAGTTAAAGTAATAGCAAAATGGTAATTAGCAATATTCCTGCTTACAAACACTGAAAAAGATTTAGGACTGCTCCAGTCGTCAAGACCATGGCAGATCTCACTCCAGGGGACTGTTTGAGGAACCCAAAGAACTGAAGAGTGAGACAAAACTGATCTCAGGTCCCTGGGATACATTTTCTATAACCCAGGTTAGTACTGGAGGGATGAAATAGAGCATTATTCTTGTGGAGAAATTGCTGTGGTACCAAGATTTCCTCTGGACTACCAGTCTCATCTTGGGAAATTAAAATTTGTGGTTGACCTTTTAAATACTATTTGCACGATTTTTCATGGAACTGTTCCAGAAGCTTGGATTGCTGCATGTAGTTTTGTCAGAAAGTAAACTACAAGCTTTAAAACTGCAATGTTCCTTTTTCACTAGTGAAATAATCCTGGATCCTTTCCACCAATCAATGCTGAAAATTAATTTCTTGGCATAAATACACCTCATCAGCCCTGACTTTTTCTATCATAGACCCAAAAAGGTAAAGCCTGCCAAGCAATGCATGCTGACAGATTTGTAATTATTAGCAACCAATGTAATACCATCATGTTTTGAGTGACTATTTTCAGAAAACTATTCATTTTTATATGTGTGTCTGCCATTACGTCTTCTATTGTTAATGCCACATTTTCCATTTCTTCACCTTGATCTTTCATCTTTGGATCAGAGGTGAAGCTTTACCAGACTACAACTTTTCTATTATTAATTACTCTTTCACACCCAGTAAGACACTTTCCCTGCCTCACGTATCAGAGAAACTGTCCTTTAGAGGAGAATAGTCTTACAGAGGACACAGTGGCATACTTAGGAAGAAAGATACTATTGGTTTTCTCCATAAGAAGAAATCAAACAGCACAACTCAACACTTTCTAACCTTAGGAAAATAAAATACTATAAAAATATCAGATTACTCATCTGATACTAGCTTTTCATTTTCTATTACTAGAGTATCTAATAACAACCCATAGAGACTGTCTACTCAGTTAACTTAATAATATATAGGTTATGCTAATCTTGCAACTCAGTTTGCATGATATTCTGTTAGTGATGTATATGTATCAATACCCTATTTGAACATTTTTTATATTTTAGACTTAAGTAGATTTTTTTTAATAGAGGCACACAAATTCAGTATACAGCATGCAATGTTCTATCAGTTCCCAACAGATAGCTTTACAAATATAATGAAAAAAATAAATTAAAAATTGCTCTCAGTTAAGTAAAACAAAAACAATTGGCCAATCTTTTCCATTGTTTCTGTCATAATTCTGACTCTGCTTTACAATTTCCCAATTTCCCCCCCCACCATCCCCTTCCAGGATAAGTTTTATTACACTTTGGCTCAATAAACTTTTCTCATGAATTTCCCAACCTTGGCATTATTTATTTTGATCAGCTGTACAGAGGGAAGGAGGAAAAACAAAGTTGCCAAGAAACTAAGTGAGACTGAAAAAATCTAAGCTCTCTCCTTTCAGACACAGGTTCATACTAATCTTTATACTTGAGGGAACAGAGAGTCTTAAAGACTGCAGAAGAGCAAAATGTATGTAGAAAAGAAACACCTTATTTCTTCTTCAGAACCGAACTAAGAGAATTTCCAATTAACAATGCTCCTCTGAAAACAGTTTAAATACATATGCTCCAGTCAGATTAGGCAATTCCTTATCACCAATTTGTGCTGCTTCATTTGATACAAGCAAACACAGATGAGATTTTTCCAGCTAGAGTGGATTTGTCAGTTATAAAGAAATAAGCATATCTCCTGAGAAGGCCATGTCCCTATAATATGACACAGTGAGAAGCACAGATTGAGGAGGAAACCTAAGGCTGACAAGGGTGGTTATTTAAATATGTATAGATTTGGTTACAAATGATCTGCAGCTTGGCAGCTGAGTGTGCCATAATCATACTTTTCTTCCATCCTCCTATCATTTTAATATTATACAACGTTTGAGGACTTTGAGTCTCACAAAACAATTTTATTCTCAGGAAGAGTAGAAGAATGAGTTGCCTCCTCTGCTACAGGCTATTCTCCCTGTTGCAGGTCCTTAATCCTGGGCCAATTGCTGCTCGTGGGCTTGCATTTATCATCACTACAGGAAGTCTTTTGCAGCTGATCACCCTTAAAGAGCAAAATTAATTGGCAAAGATTACTTTTTTTTCTCCTCCCCCCCCCTGCCCCGGTCCCCTCATTTTGACAGCAGTTCCATCAAACTCTTCTAAAACACAAATCCTGACAAGCAACTGCCTAGTATCAGTAGACACATTGGAGAAAATACAGTGGTGAAGAAAGACTTGATGAAAGAGGTAGAAAAACCAGCCCTGTATGAGAGAAAAAACTGATAGGGCTTCAGTTTTTATAAACATCAAAGGAAAATAAAGCCATGAAAGCCCAGATAAGTCACTGTAGTTTACTCCTAGCTATACATTCTCCATACACTGGATGGGCAGTTTTCTTTTTCACACATAGATTCTATATTATAGCAAGAGGATCATTCTGTTAGCCTTCAGTTTAAAAACTGCATATCCTTTCAAAAAATATTTCAAGAATGAGTTTCTAATTCAACATCCTTTCATTTTGAGGTACCATTTGCTCCATAAAGGTCAGAATAATCTAATGCTTAAAAATAATAATAATAAATGCTAAGTGGCTACCATACTAACGTGGAATTTTTCTTGTGAGAGTGGCTTTAATTATTACTTGTTCTGCCAGTGGAGCTGCTAGCAGAAGATGTTAGATGCATGCCTGAGGTGAGAGGAAAAACCAGCAATGTGCTGTTATCCCCCCTTCTTCTACCACATTTCTTTTATGTATATGTTTCCATTTAAAAGCACATTTTTATTCCAGGTTGGTAGACTGGATGATTAATCCCCAAGCATTTGCAGAGGATTTCAATTTGACAGCAGGACCCATATTTATAGTAGGTTTTGGAACACAAAAGCTCTCTGGGCAGCCAATTCCATTCTCAGCACCTCCCGATGAGACTCAGCAAGGCAGATTATAGTTGAACTTAACCTAGTGGGAATATTCTAGTACTGTATTTTGGACTTCTCTGGTCGTCCTAGTCTTTTGCCAAGTACTCCTGTTATGAGTAACACGACTCTGAAGACCAATGGAATCTTTGGGTAATCAAGATGAGCATTACCAGCCTTATCAAAGTGGTTTAGGTTTTTTTTAATTAACCTCTTTTCAAGAGTAACCAGGTATCCAGCACTGGTTTAGGAATGTACATTTCAGGCCCAATTTTTAGCCACTTCATATAAGTGCCTGAGAGCTCTACCATCACCAATTTCTCAATGGAAACCTGATGAAGTGCTATTATTTGTAGCACTACAAAGTCACTGTGGGACTTTGCCTCTCCTCTTGCCTTTAAAATACTTTAGGTGTTCAAGGTGCTGCTGCTTGGATGAAGACAAGATGAAACAAAAAGAGCAGGAACATCATGCAAAGAATCAAGCTGCAGGTACCACTTCCACGTGCTTGCAGAAAGAGGTCTCCACTGTGTAAGGCACGTCAGTTTACTGTCACATCAGCAACACTCAAGCAAGGAAAAGGGCCAGGAAACTTACTTTAGCAAATGTAATTTTCATTTCCAAAGAACTGTGGGTTTGTGGACATATTGTCTGTTTTTTTAGCCCATGTCTCTAAAACCACCAAAGCCTGAAAAAGAACTTTTCATATCATCTACATAAATCTAAAGGCAGACAGGGCTACCTGTTTATGAAACAGAACTCTGAAGAAAACTGCCCTCAACATTACCCACGCACCTGTAAATTCCCAGTGTTGTGATGTTCTGAGTGTGTGCCTGAATTTGGCATTCTGAGGGCTCCATTTTGGTTTTTAATAGATAACTGATGAGTTTCACAATCTACTTTTCAAATTTCTTAGTTTCTCAAGATGTAATTACATGTGCCCAACATACAAGAAAACTTCCCCTACAAGGACAAGAAACAAGCTGCATCTTCCCTTAAAAATATGGAGGGGGGGGGTGTCAAAAGTAGTGTGGAACACTGAGTAACACTTCCTCCAAGGTGTGTAAAACATTTTTAAGAGGTTGATAATTCTGGTCTGCTTTGATAAAAATAATGTAATGATCATTTAATTTGAGGAAAAATTTAAGTTTCCTTCCTGTCACTGTTCACTATCATACCTGCTTTAGGATTAGAAGACATTTGTTTCTGTATAACAAGCATATAGCCCCTTTTTTGTTGTTTCAGACATTGCCCCTTTTGAGCAGCTGCGCCTTCACAGATGTGGGTAAAATATTTTCAATCCAACTTTCAAGGTCAGCAGTAGCAGTGCTCAAGGCATCATCTATATTCATCACTTAGTACTTTGATTTTCCGATTAGGAAAGCACTGACATAGCAATACAATAGCTAATACCGGGGAAATAATTAATCAAGAATCTGAAGTAAATGCCAGATCTGGCTTTTGCCTTCGATCATGACATTCCTGTCCTACTCCTTTCCCACATCACCTGTTTTTCCATACAGCATTTCCTACCAACGCCGGAACAACACAACTTAATCAGCTGATGAAGGTATTTTTTTTTAAGGTAATTGCATTTGAACCAAAGTAAATTAGATGGTTCATTTACCACCTATTTACTTGTTAAGTGACTTAGTTCAAATCCTTTCACATTTTCATTTCCATGGGACCAAGGCAGAGGCTGGGTATTCTTTGCTTTCAGGGAGCTTTTTAATTGAGTCATAGAACTCCTAAATGGTGAGCAGTGCTGAGCTACTATAAACAGCTTTTCCTGTATGAGTCACACAGATATCCACACCATTCCCATGTCCGGATTATCACTGGTAAATTCACACCTGTTTACAAAATGATGTGCTTACTCCTGAGAAATCAGAAGGGAAGATAGAAAAAAAATTAGAAATCTTTAAAACACTCAATCTTTGAGTAAAGACTTACTTCCTGGATGAGTTCAGGTCATCCAACCCACTGGCAATTATCAGTGTTTGTTCAGGTTTAAGCCCTACTGTGCTTTTACAGACTGAGCACATCAGTGTAGCTCAGCCCTGGGCACAGGTCTGCAAATGTGTGGTTACTTATACGGGCTAAAAGAAATTAAAAGAGGGGAGCCATACAAAGTGCCTGCTCATCACAAAAACTGGCCTGAAACTGGACAAACACCCTGTGGCTTGTGCAAGTCACAGTCTCAGTAATTAAAATATTCCTTTTTCAGTTGTTTCACATTTAAGGGATTTGTTCTTCTGTCACCGTTTTTGTTTCTGCTTTATTCTTAGAAGCAGACTGGTAACAGCTCACTAACAAGCTGTAAACATCTCTTGTGACAAAAGAGAAATAATTCATAGAGGGATAGAGCATAAAATGGTTGGAACCAGATTTTGGGGAGGTGGGTGAGAGAAGCTTTTCCCAACCTGCAAAGAAGAGATGTTGCATATGGAATTAAATTGCAAATCTTAGTGGAGTTTGTATTAGCAAAAGGACTAGATTTAATTTTTGACAAAGCATAGTAGGGAGAAGAAGCAGGAGAAGTAAAGAGGTACAGCCTGAGATTCAGACACTGATGTGTATTTTAAAGAGTTGGGTGAAGCTGAAAGTCAAAGCCAGCACCCTTCCAGGGAAAGCACTTTCATCTCCTGCTGCCAGCCACGGGCACACAAGTCAGAGCCTAAAATCAAGATGTCTTCTAGTCACTTCTTCACCCAGCTTTCCACCCAACTGCCTTAAAAATCTGAGCCTGTCTCTGACATACCACAGAAATTCACTGAAAAAAAAAAAAAAAGAAAAAAAAAAAAGGATTCAGACTTGCATGACTTGTAAGAGAAGACAAGGGAGTACAACAGCAATAGTAGAGACAAAATAGAGCCCATCCTGCAGATAAAACACATTTGTAAGATGCTATCCAGTGAACAGTAGATGGAGCACTGGGGAAAAATTACTCCTATTCCACTATTCCTTTTGAAAAGGAACTTAAAACTCTACCTTGTGCAATTTCTTCATTGTGCAGTGCCAACCTGTTCCTTTTAAAATAAGAAAAGTAAAAATTGAAGACCAATGAGCAGCTGGTTAAGGTCCAATAGAGCAGAACATATTTGTAATGAAAGATACAACAGTGGAGTTCTAAGTCTGGGAAAACTCACTTGCGTGTTTTACTAGAAAAACAGCGACCAACAGAGTCCAACAATGACATTACTTCAAGTAACAAAAATCACACAATACCTTCTACAGGCATTATAGTTTGAATATCCTTGCCCTGAAGACGCACTATCCCAACAGCATTTAGATAAAATTGAAGTAAAATTTGGCCCATGTTCATCTGGTACAGACAGAAATGCCTCTGCAATCACTAAATAAATCTTTAAGGTATCTCAGCTACTTTCCTCTATTCAATAAATGTACTTCAGAAATCTGCCAAAATTTAAGACTAGGATATAAGTAACTGATCTCTATTGCTGGGCCTCAAGGCTGCCCGAGAAACCTCAGCCCTAGTCCTCACCTTCAAGTAACCACTTCCCACTTTCATCCAACAAAAGACTGCAGCTGGAGATTCAAAATTACCAAGAAGTGGTGAGTGGTGTCTGTACCCCTTAAACACCCCTGGGCGATGAAACAAAGGCCAAAGCTGCTACAAAGTGAATGGTTACTATAGGAAAGGGATACAGCTAGGAAAGCAGCTAAAGGCCGGGAGAGAAAGCCCAGCATTTCAAGCACTGCACTGGTTTTCTCTCCCCTCCAGCTCTCCTTCCCCATCTTTTGACTCACCCTTGTAGTTTGCTGTTATGGAGTTGGGATTTGGGGATTATTTTTTTTTGTATATATTTTCATATTTTTTGTAAATGCCGGACACTGCAAGTCTGATTTATTTTTAATATTTCCATTAATGTTTGCATTGGTCATAATTCAGCTCTGCCTGTGAGCAGGTAAGCATCTATCACATCCAATATAAAGAATAAACCATTTTTAAATAGACATACCAAGGCCACAGCAACATTTCAGATTACTACAAAGACACCTACTAAGTCTCATTCAAACACCTTAATCATCCTCTTCGCACTCACGACATTTACACTTTCTCTGTCCTCTCCTCCATTTTAAGCATCCTCCTGCTCCTCCACAAGAGGTACACAGGGCACCCCAGCTCCAACTCACACCTCTCCATCTGGAAATACCATTTTTCTTAATTCCCAAGGAAGAAGTCATTTCCCTTCTCTTTTGAGAGTTTAGAAGAGGAGCAGGAGATGCAGCCAGCTTCCCCCTAGTTGAAGGTTGGGGATTAATGGGGCAGCAGCAGAGAATGAATCATAAAAGAAACAAGATGATCCCATTAGGAAGCCCATCATGTTAAACAGTAGCCTTCTTCACCTGTTTTCTTAAACCAGTTCTGCTCTTCCTAACAAACTAGTGATAGTTTGGACTGGTGTTATTGAAAAAACAAACTGTTAGTGGCTATTTTGCAGTTAGTGTTACTCAGGATAGTTGCTATGTTACAGGTTTCTATTCCCAGAAAATCCATCCCCTTAGTTGAACTAACACATTTTTAATGTATTAAAATGCACTAAATGTAATGCATTGAAAATGAATAATTAAAGAAGGGAACTGATTTAGTTACTCCAGTTAAAAAATGATAGGCAATCAACAGTGGCTTACTTCTGTTTGCTTGACATTGTTCAGGATGCCTCCAGAAGTGAATCAAGTAAATGCAGCAACAAAAAAAATCCTACCTCTAACATCCTTCATCCATTCCTGGGAGAAAGAACTGCCCAAGCATCTTAAGCTTATAAATTTGATGAACATGGAGGCACTCAAAGGGAGCAATCCCTACTGACTGTCATACAAATGCTGAAAAGTTCAACAGTTCTCCAAGTCAGCAACCGAATTCCCTCCCCTGTTGAAGTCCTGCAAGTCTCTCCTAACATCAAAATTAAAGGGAAATTGTAAAATGCATGGCTTGAGATCTGGGGTTACCTGTTGTCTGGCCATACATGCACAATTTGTCTGGCTACCAACAGATAAACGAAGTCCAGTTCCATGGAACTCAGGGCATTTCCACAAGAATACAGCAGCCTCAGTCAAGTCTTAATAAAAGAAAGGAAAACCCTTTCTTGATATGTCCAGGGAGCCACTTCTCATAAAGGACTCAAAGAAAGTAAAAGCAGGCAGTCTGATTATATGAAAGAATATTTGAGATGTGGGAGGTATTTCAGCTTTTTGTTCCTCCTCAATCAAACCAGGGCATTCTGGCAAGAGCCTTATCCACCAGCTAACCCTTCTCTCTTTCCCTTTCATATGCTTTACAGCAGCATTGGCAGAAGCTTAAAACAATACAATTTAACCTCAACAACTTCAGCCTGCTTTTGCAAACCACTACTGCAATATCTTTCTCCAGAGCTTCATATTTATAAACTTTGTTTTTGTTGTTTGTTTTGTTTTTTTTACTTTACTTGGTAAAATTCTCCTCCCTGCTACAATCCACAGTTCTTAAGTGAGAATCTATGTGCAGACAGACCAGTTTGGGTTGTCTTTGCTCGTAAATTCTTTCACAACTGGAACTCTCTATTGGTTCTTCTGTTTTGTTTTTCATTTTGAAGGCTTATTCTTATGTAAAAAATGAATTATTTATGTGTGAACCCTTGAAAGAACACCGACCACTAAGTCAATTCACATTAGCTTAACCTCAGCCCATGCAATTTGAACATTTTGATATTCATATTACCCATTAAGATCAGACAACATTTGTACTATTGTATATCAGTGTGCTTGCAGAGTAGTCAAGTTGCTGTAATAAAGTGTTTTACCTAGTAATCTTGTGGCTTCAGAATTAGAGTGAAAATCATATACCTGGCAAAGTGGGTAAGAAGGCACGATTGTGTTTTAGTTTTATTAAGGCATATTTCCCACTGAGCTGAATATTCTCTTTTTCCATGGGGATCATGTTTTACAACTATCCATAAAATTGTTTATTATGAGCACTATGGGGTACGAACTGTCATAATATAGACGGCTATTTTCATGTTTAAATTTTTCTGCACTTAGTCAAAATGTTTGCAGATTTGAGGATGCTCCACTTTATAGCACTCACCAATCTCTACATATCCCCAGCTCCTTACTTTTTTCAGATACATTTGCTCCCTCATTCTTTCTTAGAAAAAGGGACAGGAGTATAATCCTTGCAAACAGCATGAATAGTCTGATTGAGCTGCAGCAACCACATAGCATGTGAAAATAAAAGCATAATACAGTTACTATCTTGAAATATTAGAGTATATTCACCTCATGTTCAATTATCAACTTCAAGCTTTTAAGCAGTGAAAGCATCTGCACACCTCTAGTGCAGTACAAGCTACTCACCAGGTTTTTTAGGTATTTGTATGAAAAAATTCCATAGGGAATCTATGCCTACTGTTTTTGCCAAGCTATTTAATCACTGTGCTCAACAAATCATTATGAGCTGGCAAAAACAAGACAACTCAATATTTGCACCTTTTATGTGCATGTGTTCAATTCTCCTCTCTCCTCTCTATACTTGGATTTCTCCCTTACCCTGTCTGAAAAGCATGGGGCAGAGTGAGCAGCCTTGGAAATCCTAGCTGAAGCTTCAGCTCTAGATCAGGAGACCTAGAACAGTTTGACTTGAAGGGCCAGATAACACATGAGGACTGAGCCTAACCAACTCTTAGGTAAACTTTTTGAGCATCTAGAGAAAACACTCTGCTTAATCACATTCACACATCACTTGCACACATGTGCTAAAGGAAAGTCCTGTTATGCTGAGCAGAGAAACAACCGTCAAGCAATAGTAATTGAGCTAACTACCAATCCTGCACAGATGGTATTTAGTAAAAAGAAGTAATTTTTCTCCTCTGCAATGAAGCTAAAAGGGCCTACACGTGATTTTTTGCATGTTGCACCTCAACATCTACGAACTTCATGTTTCTTTGTACATGAATCTCAGCCACTTCCATCTTTATTTGGGGTAATGAAGTGTATTTGAGATTAGGTAGCAATATTTTCAGCTCTTGGAGAAAACAAAAGTACAGTTCTTGGCTGTGTTTAGCAGCACATCCCACCTGACACAGGACAGAGGGGTGTCTTCAACTGCTGTTTATCAGAAAATACCTCCCTGGGTTTTTTGGAGGGTCATCTCCTCCTGGTACAAAAAAAAAGTGTATTGGGCTTCTTGACATTGTGGAGAGGTTACTGTTGCCTCTCATATTAGCTCTTTGATGTTTCCATGGGGCAGCCATTGCTCTCAAGAAGCAGAAGAGAAGACAGTGTTTGAAGTCAGGAGTTATGAGAGGAGGGCAGCTAAAACCATTTCCCTAAACAGCCACCAAAACAGATTTAATCACAGGTGAAAGATTTCAGAGTCTAAGAGATTTAGTAGAATTTGAAAGCAAGCGTGTGGGACAGAGAAGGAAGCTGCTAGGAGACATAAGTGAAATAAATTTAGATTATTCTCTTTCACCTGCCAGGAGGGAGAAACCTATAAAAACAAAACACCGTATAGCTTTAAAAGGTACTGTGAGGTTATGTAACAGTTAACCATCAACCATTTTCACATCTTATCCCCAACAAAACACACTTTTTTCACAACTGCTACCTGCAAACCCCATGCTTGCATATTTATTCAAATGACTGCACCATGCCCCATCTCCCTTTTGCTGAACTCAAGGCCACTTGCTAACTTAGACCCACAGAGTCCAAAAATTCTTCTTTCAGGGAGCCTGTTTAGCATAATTAATTTAAAATGCACTATCTGCTTTTAGTTTGTATTGCTTAGCTGCTCACTGTTAAACCAGATGGAAGGTCTCAAACCCCAGAGCTTGTCTCCAGCCTTGTCAGCTTACCTCAACCTACAAATTTCCTCCTATTGCAGGTTCAGAAAATGAAGCCTACAGCAACATTACTGTTATATCACTCCACCTGCTACCAAAAACACTTTCTCAGAAACTGTAGCTTCTCAATAAAACACTATGTATGAATCAAGTTGGTATACTTCTGTTAAAAATGCAATGTTCTCCATAGGTCGGGTTCTTAAATATAGAGGTTAACCACACACTGATCTTGCCAACCTTTCTCCATTTCTGGACAGTAACAAAAAGTCTATTTCTAATCTCATTATGAAGTGTAGGGTCATAAAACCCATGATTCTATTGCTCTCAAAACTCACTGCAACCCTGAGGCACTAATCCACTAGATAGATTAAATTAGGTTTCCCTTTTGCAATTGTTCACTTCTACTTTTAACACTGCTCACAGAGCAAGGTCTTGAAATACACTGTTAATTGCTTGCATTTAGGGTTTCTTTCTCAGTGTGACGTGAATCAATCTTGCTATCATAATGTCAGCAAAGAGAAAATGTCCATTACCTTAGTTTATAGGGGGACATTATTTTTTGAGACTAGAAACTGCTGACATTTAAGCCTAGTAAATAGCCTTGGATCAGAAAACAGAATGAGTAATAAATGTGCCATATTATATAGGTGACATGAAGCTTGTTTTGGTAGAAAATTTAAGGAGAAGCAGACAAGGAATACTGTCTTATTTCATCTTTCCTATAATACCTGTTTAAATTAGCTGGATGGAACAGCCATTACATCTTGCTGGTATAAAGCAGTTTATTTAAAGCTCCAAAATGCAGTTAGTTATTACACAGATGACATATCGGTCTTACCAGATGTCTGTGAAGACACAAATTACCTGACTGATTAACTGTGGGTCTCAAGGCAAAGCAGCACTGCTCAAGTTCCAGGCCAACAAGAGAAGGAGTGATCAGGCATGTAGGTGATGATACCTAGAAGACAGACTTTTCTGTAAAAGTCCTATTGGATACCTGAATAACCGGACAACAAAGTGACTCGTAACTTTTCCCTGCTGGTCTAGTTAAAACAATACAAAGTAAAACTGTTCTAAAGAGATCACACAATGGTTGAGGTTGGAAAGCACCTCTGGGGGGCAGCTTGTCCAAGACCCCTGCCCAAACAGGGCAACTTAAAGCCGATTGCCTGGGGAAAAAAGGTGTTTCCTGACGTTCGGAGAGAACCTGCTGTGAGAAGGAGAGGAAAGAAGCTCCATCCCTACTGAGCAGGTTGGAGCTATGGGCATGAAACAGTGTTGTGGGGGAGCCTGGTAAAAACATGGGGATCACTTTTCTTGGTCTGAAATGCAACATATGCATGAGGAGCTTTCTCTAGATTAAGGGATATTTTGAGCAAACACTTCTAACAAACCTTGAATTTGCTTCCTCTAATGTGAGTTTGCTTGTTTTCTGTAAATAAGGAATTCACCTACCAAATTCCAGCTTGTTAGTTAAAAAATGATACATTCATTTTAAGAATGTCAACACATTTTTGTTAGGTATGTTGTTATCAGCTATCAATGAAGCATTAGGCAGCTGCCCAGAGTTTGGTTCCTACTGACAAAAGCCACCGAGCAGCGAGAGATTTTATTTAGCAACCATAACATGGGTGTTATAAACATAGCTATAGTCATCCTACACTAACTGGGAATAATTTAATTCCAAGAGAATTCTTGAGAATCCATGTAGTCAGACATCATATAGGAACCCAAACATGCCTATGGTGAAAGGAAGATGTTTTAAAAGCACTTTGAAGAAGAAAAAGTAACAGTCACAGTGTCATGTGAGTTTTCAATTTTGGGGGTATCCACAGGGTCAGGATTTCATACAAGAAGCACTAACAGGAGGATTTCCTACTGTTCTCAACATCCCAGTGTAGGAAAGATATCAGCTGTCTTGGAAGGAGTCAAACAAGAAAAAAACAAATGTCATATTGACACTAATGAAATATACATCAGATTAATAAAGACAATAAAAAGTGAGAATAATAATGCTGTTCAGAAGGATTTCAAGCATATAAAGAGAAAAACAACACAGAATTTGTCAAGTGAAACAAGGGTTGTAAACAAGAGCAATGGTATGAAGACAGGTTGAAGAAATACTTATATAGCACAGCACTAGAAAAAAACTAAAAGAGTTTCCCAAAGGAAAATGTCAAAGGTTTCTCAATTAAACCACTTGAAAATTGTATGGAGAAAACACATGAGCTTATATTGCTGAAGAATCAGAGTGGCACAGACTGATCCACAGCAAATGGCTTGATGGTCTCCTTTCCATTCAGGATTCTCAAGCAATACAAAAACCAACACAACTGATAAATTGAAAGAGTCCAGTCTGAACTTTTCTTATTTTTGGTCAAGTCTGAGATGCTCCTTAGCAGACAAATAAGGTGGCAGAAAGGTAAAGCTCATCTCCCTAGCCATAGAGTTCCTGCAGCTTCAGGTAAAATTAAATATAAAAACAGAAATTGTCCTTATAAACTTTGAAATGAAATCTCAAATTTGGGATTAAGACACACTAAGCTTTTACCCAATTTCCTCCTGAAGGAGATCTTTTCAAGTTCAGGCATGTAAAAATGGAGGTATCTGCTTCTATCACAGACTAATTTGAGCCAGCATTTTCAGCTCTGTCTAGCACAGAGATTAGATAGCCAAGGCAATTTTTTATAACAGGTCCCAAGCTAAAGTGGTACAATTGCTCTTGGTGAGATTTATGGAAAGTCATTACTGATTAGTATTACTGATTGACAACGATTAGGACTCCTGTAACGATAAGTCTTATTCTCCAGCACATGGTTATAAAATATCAATTACAGTCAGGGAATGGGTGTTTTACACATTTTCCTGCTCGTTTCTAAGGAAAAAGTAAAGCTACATCCTTCACTGCTAGAATCCTGAAAAGCTGAAACGAACATTTTGTGAAACTTCATTGCCTCAGGAAATACCTTTATTTTGCTTTCCTTTTTCCCCTCACTCTCACACATCTGCATGGGCATGGAAAGCTGTTCACAAGAATTAAATGCACCAGACTACAATTGCCATATTAATTAGAACTGTTCCCTGAATTTAGAATGACTGCACAATTATCAACCATGAAATTATACATCAGCATGTAGGAAGTTATTCTGTTTGTAGATAGACAGTGGTGAGCTAAACTGATCAGCTCCAATATTTCCTCACTCTTCAGTTAATGCCATTACAATGATAACATCATTTCTTCACAGTCTCTCTGCTGGTTTACAGCACACCTCATGCACTCTGTGCGATAGCTGTACAGTAAAGATACACCCCAAGAACAGCTCATGGATATGGTAAAAAAAAAATACACTATCTAGTTCACAATCTCAGCAGAAATTATGTGAAGAAGTTACTCAAAATTAAAGTGATCCTGAGCATTCCCTAAAGACACACACAGTCATCCAGGGACTTCATTTGAGGAAAAAAAAAGTCTGCCTTTAGGAGCATTAAGCAGGTCTGAGGTAGAGATAAATTTTCTGAGAAGTTCTGAATTTTTAATATGTGCATCACTTAGATCGTTCGTGGAACAAGCCATGTTTTTTAAAACAAACTGAAAGAACATTCACAAATAAATAATTTAATTTTTACTTTAGATGGGAAAACAAGCAAACTAAATGTTGTTCAGTAACGAGTCATTCACATTCTGCTTCCAAAAGGGAGAGCACTTCTGTATGTAAATAGGAAAGAGAGAACTGTGCTCTTCCTTGGAATGGAATAAAAATTTACTGCCTACTCTGTGAACTTCCAAAAATGTGGATCTAAACCCTTCTTCTAGACATCTAGCTTGCCAAAACTGTCATCCAAGCAATAACAAAATTAACACCATCTATTTATATGAGGTGTGGTAAAAATGTGACTTGGCAAGATAAATTGCAAACTCTGTTCATTCACTCAGAGCAAAACTATAAGCCTCTAGTTTACACACTGCTTCACCTTGCACATCCATTTTAGTTTAGAAAGTGCAATGCTGGCAAAAAAATCTAATCAGAACTTGTTCTGCATTGATTTTCTGTTTTGTAAGGTCAGATGTCATGTTTTGTAAACACAATTATATAATGCAGATAAATAATTTTCTTGGTCTCCAAAAGAACTTCAGTGCACAAACACCATCAGGAGGGCTGCACCTACTTGCTTACTTCTCTAGAGACAGTTATTATTAAAAAGAAAATATTTTTATTCAAACATACCCATAATATCTGTAGTCACATTTCCAACTTATCTGCACAGTTCTAATAACTTGTTCTGAAGCACAGTCTTTTTTTAAAACTGACAGTGCCTTTACACACACTTCACATGTCCTTACCCAGGACTTGTTTATTCCTTTCTTTTCCCTTTATGGCCAGAATCCACCAGTATGTTACTGCTCTGCTAACACACAATAGCACCAGACAAATGGTCAGATTCCAGTACAAAAAGCAGTAAGTAGAAGCCTCTAAAAACAAGATTATGGCAAAGAACACTTTTTTTTTTAATCAAACTTTTAGAGAACCTTCTAACTGAAAGAGTATGGGTGCTTCAGCAATGTCTGCTTATGGTGCAGCAGACATGGAGAGAAAAAGTCCATTTAGTTAAAGAACAAGCAGGATTAGAGAAAGTGAGACTGGCTAATTAAACAGGAAATTCAGTAGGTAAGTGTCCTAATGTCCAAAGGTGACAGAATCGATAGAGAAGACTTGGAAAGGACTTTTTTTTAAGTTCTGGTAAGAAAATAATCCCTCTCTCAGGCTCACAGCACATCTCCTCTCAGGAAGAGGGAGCCATTGTATTTGCAAGGCAATGAAGAACAAGAATGAACATTAACTGAGCTAACACATGTAATAAATAAAAAATACACCAAGCACTGTGCAAGATTGCAGCTGCCAGCAGTGTGTATTCACAGGCTGAGTCATTCTGAGCAGATAAACTTCACATTTTCCTCCATCTCTGGGTGCTCAGAAGTCAGCTTTCGAAATTTCAGGACCAAAAGCACTGTGAATATACATCCCTCACTGATACCATCAGCTGAGGCTCACATTGAATAGAATATGAGAATAATTAAGGTTGGAAAAGACCTCTAAGATCAAGTCCTGCCATCAACCCAACACTAGTATGCCAACTAAACCATGTCCTGAAGTGCTACGTCTACATGATTTTTTAACACCTGCAGGGATGGAGACTCCACCCCTTCCCTGGGCAGCCCATTCCAAAGCCTGACCATTCCTTCAGTGAAGAATTTTTTCCTAATATCCAATCTGAACCTCTCCTGGCGCAACTTAAGGGTATTTCCTCTCATCCTAGTGAGGAATTCTATGTCCAGTTCTTCTGGATGTTGATTTTCCCATAACATTTCAAGGAGGCAGAAACAAATTAAGTTGCTTATACACTTCCTTGCATACAATTTAACTAAAATCTGCTTAACATTCAACAAAATTTGGGTTAAAGGAAGCATCGTTGGTCTTTGCTTTTGCATTTCAGCTGGGGCTGGCAATGAATGGCATTATAACCTTGCCTGATCATGTCTTACTTCTTGCATTCTTACACCAAAATATATTTTCATTTTGTAAGACACTGTTTTAATTCCTTTCATTTTTGACCTTGTCACACCATGGTCACATGAAACTCAAAATCACCACTGCCCAGTAAAACAGGACCTTAATCAAAAGAACATGCAATATATAAACAGAAATCTTCCAAATAAAAAGGATAGACAACACGTGAGCAGAAACAAGATTATATCCTGCCTTGAGACAAAGATATTTCAGGCTACTTAGCTTAAATTTGTTGAAGACTTTAGATTAACCTCTATTGAAGTCCAGGTTTCGTAGCCTTCAGAGACAAGTTCATGCCAGACCACTGATGCACTTTCCTGTCCCCACATTAAGGAGCTCAAATATTCCTTTTTGGTGTCCTCATGGTTTTCCCACTGTTTTGTTAGTCTTCACACTGTTAGGCATTCAATATGTTCACATTTGAAGGAACATTTTAAATACCTCATTTTAGCATTGATTTAGTCAGTGCAGCACTTCGTTCATGCAAGAGAGTAAAAACCTTGTCTCCTTGGGGTGTTATTTTTTTGTTTGCAACATGATTAAAACCTTATCTGCTTACCCTTGCAATCATCAGTATTACTAACACATTTACCAGAGTGTAGTGGCTGCAATTTAACTGCATATTTGTAGCCTGAAAAATACCATATTTCCAGCAAAAAGATGATCTCATTCTGACAGCAGAGGAGAAAGTGGGATCTCAATATGTTAATATAGTGTAATTAGTACCTACATCTAAGCTACAGCAAGGTATAACCTATGGTGAGTGGGAGCCAAACCCTGCTGTGGTAGTGAGAGAGAACTGAGTGCCAGAGGACCTTGCAGCAACCGAAATCTCACTCAGTGGCCAAAGGCCCACAGCTTGCAGGAAGGACTGCTGTAGCAATGCTTCCCTAACTTGCAAGTTCTATTAATCTTGTAGCAGAAAAGGCTTTCTTATCCCCAGAATCACAAACTTAAAGAGAGAAAGTTTTAGGAGAGTTTGTTTTCACCTGTTGTTTTTTTTTTGAAGCCTCAGTTGTTACCAACAGGAAGAGAAGATATCTTGCTAGTAATAAGCTAACTAAAGAGGGAATGTCATTTTTTCATTGTAATAACACTATGCTTTTGTTTTCTAAACAAATTTTATATATATATATTTATTATTTTTTTTTACACACAGAGAAAGAAAATGTTCCATGAGTGGTCCAAAATTTCCAAGTCCTCTTTTTCATAATTACCTCCACCACATATCACCTTAGTGCATGGTGTGTTCACAAAGACACATTAAAAACCTACGACATGATTGTCTGTAGCAGAGCTATTCACTGCAATCCCCTCAAGACAGAATTTCCGAGCGCATTTCCTTGCAAACTTTCACCACGGATCCTGACTTCAATTCCATCAGAATCTCAAGAGATCAAAATAATTTGATGTGCCTGCAAAAAGGCAAAAGCATTTGTGTCAAGGTCTTACCTCTGGACTTGTGCTCGTTCTAAAAGCCCAGTAGATTCCTAACCTTTGAAAATTATTTTCCAGAGTGCAGGCAGAGCTGTTTCCCTCCTTACAACTTGTCAGATATAGCTTTTCCTATATTATGGGAGAAAGTCTAGGTTATTATCATCAGATTCTAACAAGTACTGTTAAAATAGGAACCCATTCTTCCTACATCCCTCGTCATAAAGAAGGGAAAACATTAAGAGACTTCCATTTGAAAGATTAAAAAACCCCTCTAAATAATATCCTAGAAATACTTTTCAATTTGTAAAAAATGTCAGTACATGCAAAATACATTTTCTCACAAATATCACAATTTCTGCAGTAAAATTTGACAGATACCTAATTTTGTGATTTGCCTGGCCCTGACATCCAGGCATCAAGCTTGATTGCTCTCATCTGTTAGAAAAACATCACTTTGTTTTTATTAATTTTAGCACTCAGACAGGAAAAACTAACCTGTAATAACCCTGCATCACTTCTTTATTCTGATGACCTGTTTCAGATAAATCAGTAAAGCTTTCTACAAACAACTTACAGACTGCAAGCATATGGAATGTCTTTGAGGAACTGGTGCCAGGTATGGCCGTATGTTGTGTTGTAATAGCAGATATATCACGTGCTCCGAGAATCCGTCTTTCAGGACTGTGAGGTAATTGATTTTTATTATTTTTCATTCCATTATCAGATCTGGTAAAAGATTTGGCTCTTATTTCATCCACGGTGGTTTGGAAAACCTGGAACAGCTTCCTGTCTTAGGCATTGACTGTGCAAAGCATTGAAGCACCACATGCCTCATTTTGAGAAATCAGTATTTTTATTATCTTAAGAATAATGATATTTTAGAACATAAAATATCTTATTTCGTAATTTCCATGCATTCAGTATTTCCTCTTCAAATAGTCTGCAGATGTATGCAATTCATGACCATCAAATGTAATCACCATTGTAGCTTCTCAGGTTATATCTAGTACATTGCCATCAGAAAATCCAGAGTCCCACCCTTCACATCATTATCTCTAGAATGTATGTAGCCCTTATCACACCATTCATAACTGATCAGGTGTTTCCAACTTTATAACATTTGGTGGAGTGGGGAAGTAAAACATCTGCTTCATGGCTCAATGACCACACCATAAATTCCATTAAGAGATTTAGCCAAGGTTATGAGAGATGTACATCTGAGGCATAAATTGATCCCCTGGCTCCTGTTGCAGTGCGGGCTCCTGTTAGAATCATATCTTTCCTTCTCAGCCAGCCTCAGCTCTGTCTTCCTAACCATTAATAGATCCTCTCTTTGAAGAATAACTCACGTGAAATTCATAGGTCCTGCCAAGTCATTGATATTTTCATTTCCATCAGGCCTCAGATGCTCTGTATCATCATCTTCTGGGCAATCCTTCACACCTACTGGCACTTTCACACTTTAAACTAGGCATATTCCTTCCCAGCTGTTCCTTAATTACTTACTCTATTAGACCTTCACATTAATCCCATCCTTACCATTCAGACCTTACAAATGTTAATATTACTCTAAATATTCTAAACGCAAACAGAAGTCAAAGACTGATAGGGTTGCTGTAGGCTAGGTTATCTTGCTGGAACTGTAGCAAAATGGATCACAGATCACAGATTCACAGAATCACAGAATCCTACGGGTTGGAAGGGACCTTGAAAAATCACCTAGTACAACCCTCCTGCCAGGCAGGATCACCTAGAGCACATTACACAGGAAAGCGTCCAGGTGGGTTTTGAATGTCTCCAGAGAAGAAGCAAGTATGAAGTCTGTGGGTATGAATTAAGGGGCAGGCTGGCATGGGTGTTACATGACCATGAGCCAGCAATGTACCCTTATAGCCAAGAAGGCCCCTGGACAGAACTCAATACATTCTAGTTGATCTCTCTCACATAAAGAGCAACTCCACCACCTCGCTTCATTGATCTGTCTTTCTGAAAAAGGACATAGCCATCCATGACCACATTCCAGTCCTGTGAGCTGTCCCACCAGGTCTCCATAATTGCCACCAGATCACACAGAGACCTCTAACTCCTCCTATTTATTCCCCATGCTGCCTGCATTGGTGCACAGGCATTTTAGGGAACAAGAAGAGCATGCTGGTGGCACCTTGGGAGGCAGGAGGCCTTCAGGTCTTCATTAACACTAGAACAATGCCCCACTAGTTCAAACCCAGATACAACCCTCTCCCACTTTAAATCTAGTTTAAAGCTTTGTGAATGAACCCTCCTAACTCCTGCTCCAGGACCCTTTGGCCTCTGCAGGACAGGGTCTTCCCATCCAATGCCAGCAGGCCCAGCATCCTGGAAGTCAAAGCATCCAGGCGTTTTGTCCCCTACCCCGATCAAGTCTAGTTTAAAGCTCTCTCAATGAGCCCTGCTAACTCCTGGCCAAGAATCCTATCCCCTTTGTTGACAGCTCATTGTTTGCTAGCTTACTTGGTGCCCTGTAGACATCTCCATGATCGAAAACCCCAAAGTTCATCTGACAGCACCAGCCTCTAAGACATACATCAATCAGTTGTGTTTTCCTAGTCCTTTGAGCTTTTCCTGCCACTGAAGGAACCAAGGCATAGACCACCTGTGCTCCTGATCCCTCAAGCATTCAGCCTAGTTTTCTGAAATCCTTTTTCATCCCCCCCGGTCTTGCCTTAGCAACCTCATCAGTGCCCACGTGCATGACCACTAGTGGGTAGTGATCAGAGGGCTGCACCAGGCCTGGGAGTTTCCCCATAACATCACTAACCTGGGCCACAGGGAGGCAGCAGAGCTCCCTGAGGGTTGGGTCTGGCCAGCATATAGGGCCCTCAGTTCCCCTCAAAAGAGGATCTCCTACAACAATTACCTTCCTTTTGTTCTTATGTGGCAGACTGCCTGGGCAACTCCTTGGACAGACCTTTGTCAGTAACCTCCATTACCTGATTTTCCTGATCCAGGGACATATACCTGTTCTGTAAGGCCACGTGTGAAGGTGAGGGAAGCCAGGAGTGGGTTTTCCTGTGGTTTAGCCACTGCAGAAGGGGTCCACCAGCACGGTCTCTAGCTCTGGTGTTCCTCACCTCAGTGGCTTCACTGAAATGGCATCCAAAATTCGAAATCCATCCACACACATTTCAGCAAAGGCCTTTAACAGGCATATTTTTACCCTAATATCTTTTTGTCTTTTGTAGTTCAAGTAGGAAGGCAGGCTCCTATCACTTGTGTTTGTAAAGGGACCAAATGTTGGATGGGATGCCAGCCTGTGGGCTGCCGAGCAAATTCATCTGCAATACCTTATCTTCTACAGGATGCTAACAGTAAAAAAAGCCCTTCAAATCTGTATAAAAAACTTAAGGAAGCCTAGATTATTATCTTCTACAGGATGCTAACAGTAAAAAAACCCTTCAAATCTGTATAAAAAACTTGAGGAAGCCCAGATAAAAAAAGTGAGACAAGATGCAAGTTCCTACTTATACCTACTTTGAGTGATTTGTTTTTTCCTTAAAACCCGAGTGATGCCTCACTATAGCATCGTTCTGTCTTGACATTCATTGCCATTCAAACAAAATATTGAACTGTAAATACATGTCTTGCATGGACATGAAGCATTAAATAAAAATTCCTCTTGATTCTTCATTAAATTTGCAAGTCTACTAACATGTAGTTCAAAGCTAAGTGCTATCAAGTCCTCAAACACCATGGATCTCAGACAATTGCCTTCCAGACAATGCCAGCAGTCTTTCACTTTGCCTCTTGATCTTTCAGTCATGCTGCAACAGGCAAACAAAATTTGGAAACATAGCAAGGAAAATGCATCACACTATCTGTAAATAAACCATGCCAGTCAACAGGCTGCTGTTCACAGGCTTCTGTAAGCAGCGTTAATTAGCATCAGATAATTAAATGTTTTATTGTTCCTTTAGCAACTGTACTAAAATGGTCTTAGAGTCTACACCTATGCAGGAAGGTAGATTTTATGCTGGTTTGCTGCCTCAAGATATTTTAGGAAGAGTAAAAGTCATAAGTTCACGCCTTGCAAAGCAATAAGCTAAAAAAGAAAAGGCACAGAGTGGGGATTACAAAGAGAATGTCTCTAAAACATTCAGTTCTTAATTTATTTTTTCTCTAATTTTTTTTTTCCTATTCTCCATTGGTGAATGTTTCCCTATAAGAGGTGATCAGACAAACCTTATTCACCTAAAACTGATTCATTAAGTCAGTGAGGTTTGTTTTAGAAAATTAAATCCCTTGTGTAAACACCACCTTTCTGAACATGCTTGCTGAAGTATCAAAGTAAGTTCTAGCTGTTTTCTTTCTTCCAAACACATTAATGCATCACCCTGACAATACCTTTGTTTTTACATACTCACAACCTCTTGCACACTTTACAGAACTTTGAGCTGTTCTAAGTAAAGCAGATGCTGATTTTCCCAATTGCTTTCATTAACATAAATATTAATGAAAATAGTGCAATTGCTTCTGTTTAAAAATACAATATTAATTAAACAGGAGGGTAAGGCTACTCATTGCTTCTCATTTTAAGGGAGGACAGAAAACAGGCCTAGAGACATGAACTGATTAAGTGTTCCTGTGGAATTCACAGTTCTGATGCAGTTCTGTTTGCAATAATATATTCACAAAATAAATTTAAAAAATATTGAAATCCACAAAATTTCAATTTATTCCTACTTCATTTTTCAACATGAGATTTAAGTTGAGATCTTTACTTTCTAAAAATACCTTGAACTCTTCTGCTAACGAGAAACTTTATAAGCTAGCATCATTACTGTCATCATTACAAAATTTCTTACATTTTTAAGAAATGCTACCATTTGCATCAAATTACAACTTTTTTAATAAACAAACTTCATTTAGTGAGCAGAACGTTTTCAATAGAACAGGCCTACCTAGGTGAAGCATGCCATTCAAGTTAAAGTATATGGAAACTCCTGTCTTCAGTGCTTCGTAACTAGCAGCAATAGCAAAAACAGAGTTAAAGAGAACCGTTTATTTGCTAAATTTTTTATTCCATTTCCTTGTATTACATAAAAACTTTTAAGATATTTCAAAAGAATGACCAAAATGGTTTTAGGCAAGAAGCTACAGTATGCACTACCATCAAGGGAGCTGCAAAACCTGGATCTAACCCAGGTGGTTCCTCCCAGGCTTAGGGGTTATTTCCTGACCAGCTGCAAACACAGTGATGGAGAAATCAAGTGTCCAAGAAGCTGGACAGAAGAAAACCACTGCAATTAGTACCAGTGCTGTGCTCACTGTGCCATTAATCACACACCCAGCCAGGAGCATTCATTGATGCCAGCTACAGGCCACTGGGCAAGACACCTGGGCAGATCATTAACAGGAGACTCTCTGGTCAGGAGCGGCTCAAAACCATAAATATGACAAAGCTCTGTCATAAGTCTGTGCCATACTTTAAACAAATAGCTATAAGCTATAGTTTTAATAATTACACTAGCAAAGAAGAGCAAGGAGTACTACTACTTTCTCTCTGTGGGTGTAATGCCTTGGATAAGTGGTTCCACTTTTCAGTACAGACAGCTGGATTTTTAGAATGTAAATAATGGCCCCAATTATTAATAATAGTTACTAAAGCACAATAAACCTTGTTTTGTGGCATCAGTTATGTCTCTGGACACCACGAGTAGGTAAAAATAACAGATACATATGAGTTGATGAGATATTAGTTGCAGCAACTACCAGTGACCTCATATATAGAATAATCCAATTTGGAAGATATTAATGCTCAAAGTAATCATTATTATTGCAATCTGAAAACTATTTGCATTTAGAACATTAAGTTACGTCTGTTTTTTCAGCAAAACGCATTGCCTCCTCTACATCAGAAGTGACAATATTCAGCCATGCAGCACTGGGCAGAGGCTGGGGAAGGCTAAAATTTACATGTCATGGCTTTAGTTCCCTCACTGCTGGGACATCCCCGAAGATTACATTAAATGGAAGGCACAGCTGTTGAAAAAAGGCACTTTTCTCTGAACACAGAACAGAATTAGAAAGCCTTAAGATACTTTATAAAGTATTTAATTTAATCACAGCAGTAGTAGATCAGCAGGTACTAGCCCTGGTAAAAACCAGATGCCAGCCTGAAATAGAGGTTTTCCCTAGTGTACTTCCAACTTTAAATCTAGAAACTTGAGCATCTTGATATGGCCTCTACTTCAAATAATTAAGACATTTTTAAATTATAATTACTTCCTGCAGAATAATGCACAGATGCTGCTTGATTGTGTCAGGCAGTTGTGTCTAACAAAGTCTTGTTTCAAACAGATGGTTGTTTTTTTTTAAGATTAGAAAAAACATGAGTGTTCCAACTCCTGGAGAGAGCTGAATGTGTAAGGTAACATACAGATTATTTCCTTTTCTGCTCTGACAGGGTGAAATTTCTATAATACTAGGACGATTGCATATCCTTCACATGTCATTTTAATACATTAACCCACCCTGTCCTTCTCACTGAGCAGGCTAAACTCAAAGTGCAGACTCTTCACCTCTTCACAACCCCCGTCTTTAAGAGGTTAAGGTCTGAGGAAAAGCTGCCAACCTGTTCATTTTATGCACCCTGTAAGATTGTCTACACTGTGAGCAGACACAATCTTGTTCTATCTGTGCTCTGCACAGTTGCTGTCTGCTCTGCTCATATTCAGCATTGATCAGAAGCCACAACATAGCAGTCTTTGCTCCACCAGACCTAAAATTATAAGCCTTCCTCCCAGTCAGTATCAAAAAGCTGTAGTGCACGTTTACTGTATTTTTGGTTCTAAGAAATAATAAAAAAAAAAACAACAAAAGACCAAACTGGAAGCCAACATTGAATATGTCCTTCATGATAATATTATGTTTCATTGTCATTTTGTAAGAAAAAGATTCAGAATCAGTTACTAAATCACCTGACCATCAAAACATTCAAATTAGCAATTCATAGAATCACTGAATGGTTTGGGTTGGAAGGGACCTTAAAGATTGTTTAGTTCCAACCCTCCTGCATGGGGAGGGACACCTCCTGCTAGACTGGGTTGCTCCAAGCCCCATCCAACCTGGCCTTGAACACTTCAAGGGATAAGGCAGCCACAGCTTCTCTGGCCAACCTGCACCAGTGTCTCACCACCCCCATAGTGATGTATTTTTTCCTAATGTCTAATCTAAATCTACCCTCTTTCTTGAGTAGAATATAAAATAGTAAGGTAGAATGACTGTTTTAAATCTCACATTTATGCTATCTTTTATTTCCCAAAAAGTTAGCTACGTAGATGTTGGTCTAAGTTCATATTTAAAGCCTTACTGCTACCTTCAGAGATCATTCCACCCTGATCCTCTGGCCATACACTAGAGAGAAAAATGAAAACTTTCATTCCATTTGTTGCCTCTGGAACAGTTACTAGCAGAAAACCAAAGCTTGCTTCTAAGTCTATCCTAATGCTAGGCAATATTTTATGCTGGTACACACATTAATGCAGGTTTCAGGGACATTTTCTCAAATTACATCAACTGCTGATCTACCCTGCTGCCTTCCTTACTTCCACGTGTGTGTTGTACTTTCTGGAGGGGATTCAAGAGTACAATGAGACACAAACTGTGACATGGTGATTCAGAAAGTGATGGAGAAGGTAAGCAAGAGAAGGTGATACACCATCTGTTCCCTGGGAAGGAATCAGGTATAGTGCTCACTGCCACGTCTGTTCTTTCCCAGCAGAGAGCCTGCAGCACCTGCAGCCTAACCTGGGCAAGCCAATTCATTCCTTCTCCACTTGTTATCAAGGGCATGGATTATCTCATAGGATGTCTATTGCCCATTAACTTTCCATCGTACTGTTTCATGAAAAAGCAAGAATAAAACAAGCAGTAGCACCAAGGTGCTTCAGCAAAAAGTGGGAATCAATTAGAAGATCATTTCTGCCCATGCAAAAGCTGCATGCAAAGGTACAACCACCACACCCCTCAAAACAATGGTAATTGCCAG
>NW_009953484.1:73154-74819 GCF_000747805.2 Chaetura pelagica | reverse complement strand
AGCAGGATCTAGATTTCATCCATAACACTTTATTTGCATCTGGAAAGATATACATAAAAAAATGAGAACAACAACAATGAAACCCTAAAAAATATCCTTTCAAGACAACTGAGGAGAAAACTGGCTATTTGAACAGGTTGAAGCACAGGGCAGGATTGTTATAATGATGGTTACAAATCAGACGAGATAAACTGATTAAATTAAAAGGGTTTTTTTTATGTTTTATGCTTACATGCAAGATATGCAAGCAATATATAAAAGCATTAGAAAATCCCAGTCAATAATAACATCTAACAATTTTATTACATATCCATTTGGGTTTGGCTGCAGCTCAAGGGCTCCTCCTCCCCCTCTATGAGGTAAGAAAGACTGTTGGCTTAATTTAAGCATAATTTTGACAGTCACTTACTTTGATTCACAACCTTATCTCCCCCTTCAACTCTGACCTACGTCACTACTGAAAATGAGATTTTTAAGACTCAGGCACCTAAAGCATCTATGTATAGAAACCTTTAGTACGTATAGTCTGTACCTATTTAACAATTTATACCAGGAGGTGGCAGCAAGAGCCTCAAATGAAAATCCACATTTTGCTGCTCACTTGAGACCACAATGTTCAATCTTTTAACACTCAACATTACAGGAGGATCATTGTCTTGTGTATAAGCACAGCTGAGAAATGCATTTCAACAGAGATCCTATAGCTAAAAATCAGTTAACACTGCAAGTTCTGATCTACTCTGCTGAAGAAATCCTTGTGGGAATGCTAATTGTTCACATAACAATAAACCAATATGTTTTTTAACACAAAGATACCTAGAAGTTGTATCTTCAAAAACACCCTAGTAATCTGTCTGTTGCTTGGGAGTCCAAAAGTACATTGGTGCCTGTTTTTAACATTGGAATTCCACAAGAGTCTCAACTACTCCTTCAATGCAATTGTCCAAGCCTGGACAAGTAGAGAGATAACCCAGTCACTCATCCTCTAGAGGCAGGCTCTGCTATCAACAGTTCTCCCAGGTTGCAGAAAAACCTGGATTTTACTTTTTCTTCTAACAAGCTTCTGTGCATGTACTCCAAGAACGTGTTCCAACCAATAACCTATTACAAGAAAGACAACACCCTGCTTTTTTTCTTTACATTTAAGAAAATCAAGAGCAAGTATGATTGCTATTTTTTTTGTTAAAGCAAAAGACCTGGAGATTAATGAGGGGATGAATCAAAGAAACTTGAGCAAATGAGACAATAGTGCCATAAAATACCTAAGTCTCAAGAAAAGAGGTCATTGGAGACAGAAAACTATCATCAGCATTTTGGTTTCCTTCTTCAGTTTCAAAGCTGCCAGGTCATTCTTTTTTGGCTTTTTTTTTTTTTTTTTTTTTTAATCTTACATTCTACCTAAAGGCATCTAGTCTTTTCACCTGCTGCAAAGGATCCCAGAACAGCAACACTATCCAGTGACTACTGTTACAAAGAACAGGTATCTAAAACTGAGATAGTACCTAAAAAGATTTTGTGGATCTGACTATAAAAGTCTCTTTATATGGACATGCCAATCAAAACCTGGTCTTCTAAAACTGTATTTATAGTTATCATTAAGCTGACTCACAAATAATGTTTTAATTAAGTCTAAGAGGGTAAATGAAAACTAGAGCAGTTAGGGAA
>NW_009953484.1:44428-73141 GCF_000747805.2 Chaetura pelagica | reverse complement strand
ATTAGATTATTAGAAATCAGGAGCCTTTGCTCAACCACAATATAGAAGACTCTTGGAAATGTTTTCTGTGGTAGATTTTTGTGCAAACACTTTTCAACATTTAAAGAAAACAAATTTTAAAAAAGTTGTTAAGAAACAGAGCCTAGCCCTGAAACACTGGATAATTTACAACTTATATTACCTAGTTCAGTGTCAACAAAAAGTTTAGTAATTTCACATTTAGACAAAGGTTTAGCAGATAGAAGGCAGCAAATAGGAAGGAAGACTTTTCCATTCCCCCCCAAAACTTGGTAAAAACAAGCTTTGAGTAGTTTTTAAATACTATTACTTTAATAACTTCTGAACTATATTTATTCAAATATTACTACTTAGATCACCACTGAAGCTTATCACTTAAGAGTATAAGCCTAAAATTTGAGAGCTCTCTTAAATGCTCCAAGAAATTCATCAAATTAGTACATTTTTCTGAAAAAAAAAATAATGGTAAAGAAACAAGAGCAAAGCAGATGACATTCTTTGGTACTGTAGAACAATGAACTCAATGTCAAATGGCAGCAGAAAATTCCTACAATAAATACTTGTACTATTACACACAGTAATATATAAATATGTTGCTACTGATTTTGATCAACTATAGGAACAATGTTACCAAAGAAAACACTCTCCCAGCTAAGACTTCTCCTTGGCTTTTTAACCTTACCAATGTTCTGAGTACCAATACATTTAATTCACACTGATTGATATTTATTTTCCCCTTTTTTATTGTTTTTTTTGTGGTTTTTTTTTCTTTTCTCAAACATTACACTACCTTTTCCTTTCAACTTTTTCCACCTAAGACAGGTGTTAAGTTTCCTGTTCATGTAACACATTCCTCTTAAAGTCTAGCTTGTACTGGTATTTTTGTCATCTACTTTTTTTTTTTATTTGAACCAATTTAATTGGGAATTTCCCTCAAAATTATTTCTGTATGTGCTGTAATAAGCCTTGACTAAAGAGAGCATGTTGCTTTCAATGTTTCTAAATACCAAACAACTAAACTTAGCAAATTTGGCATTCATCATACTGGGTGATAAATCTGTTTCCAGCCATCATCTATACCGAGCTCTTATTTTAACTGTCACAAAAAAGGCAAATTATGTTCATGGATTCTTTTTCTTCCTTTCTAGCATTAAAAAGAATGGTTTTGGTAGTGAATAAAAATTATGTTTGAGTCACAATAGCAGAAAAACAGATACTGACATCAAAAGCTAGTTCAAAAAAGCATTAAAAATACAGCAAACAAGGGAAGAAAATACACATCTTAATTTAATGCTTCTGGTTTTCCAGATAATTATAACTGTGTTTTTATTTCTTCAAGCTCAAAACTGTTCAGAGCAAAAAACTCCCAAAACAAGTTACAAAAAATTTATTTGCTAGAATTTACCCATTTTGGTTAAATTAAAAATTAATTTAGTTTTAAATTTACATTTCATATCACCTTTTCGTATAGTGTGTTTCTTCATAAGAAAATTGTTTCTCTCTTGCAAAAAACCCCACCTAAATCTGATGGATTTATGCTGGGGGGAAAAAAAAGTCAAAGTGACCTCTCCTGACAGGGAATCAAGTTTTCTCTTCTATCACTGCAACATAAACAACTGCCATGCTGAGGAATAAATAAAAAGTACATTCACATAGGTATTTAGATACTCTAGTGATAAGATTCTCTATAATAAGATGTGAAAATTTATATAAAACTGGAGAGAGGTCAAACCAAGTGAAAACAGACTTTCAGTCTTTCAGCTGCGCATGAAGGTTATATTCTAATAACACACTAGGAACCACAGAGAGGCTGTATCTGAAATCTGGATGTGAACCATGCTTAAATGAACAGCTGCTGAAAGTTGGAGCTGTTCAGCTAGGGATGATGCAACAGCCTGCTCACTAACTTCAGCCCCCATATCCCCCAAACATCTCCAACAGCTGCAGTAGAACCACATTCAGAACAAACAAATTTTACCAACACTGGTAGAACGTGTACAAAGATAAAATTTATTAATTGCAAAAGGGTTTGCACTTGTCTGTTTTAACTTACTGTCGCTAGCAAGGCACAAACTGGAACTGAAAAGTTGCACTGAAATGATTCCAAAAGGTTATTTTATGTTGAAATGTTATGCAATACACTCCTGTACAAACTAAATAAACTCATTGCACATTATCCATGATTAAACACTTTTAAAAAATTTTCTCTGTATGGCTTAACTCACAATAAAAAATTGGAAGAGAACACAGCAGAAAAATCTCCCAAGCCAATGCAATGTTGTCACTTCCTGCCACACCATTTCTGCATCCTTTCCTACGGAGTGAGGAGTGCTGCAGAATTACACAGGTTTACTTGTTGCAATAGACAATCATGAAGCATGATAGAGCAGAACAGCAACATCAATCAAACCACAGTTGTCCAAACAATTCACTGTTCTTTCACTCCTAACTATTTCACTCATGAGAGAAAGCATGATAGTCTAATAATGAGGGTCTCTGGCTTGAAAACGGAAAGAACTAGGTCGCAAAACCTCGCTCTGTCACCAGCATGCTGTGCAAACCAGTTAATCCTTTTCCTCTTCAACCACCATCTATTTAGACTGAAAGTGCTTTGCGTAGCTGTCTTTCACTGATAGTGTCTTAACTGTTGAATGTACATGGAAAGTATCCTACATGGACTTTAGCAGAGTCAGATTTTTCATACTGTGTTGATACAGTGCTGAGCACAGAAAAAAGAAATCCCTCCATCACCTGGGCTTAACATAAAGTATTGCTGCTGCAGTAAAAAAACACTACCGTAAGATTAAATGTCTTACAAGGAGTCTGGAACTGTAGGTAAGAACACTCAAACTTTTAACCGCAGAAGAAGCCCTGCTCTTTCAGCCAAGCTTGGTGACTGCATCAGTGAAATAAAGCTGCCAAGATTTTGTCAGCTTCAGCAGTATTCTAAGCTAGGAGTTAACGATGGTTCTGTGGCCAAACTTGGTTTTCTGGATGTCGAAGTACATAGCCACATTGTTACCAAAGGGACTTTTTCCTTGGGAGAGGATATCAGGGAGATGGTAAACTACATCCAATGACCAAAATCTAAATCATGTCATTTTTTACCTGGCACATTTGCAGGATCCGTTTCTTACAGTCAGTCTACATCCTTGGTTCCAGAAGTAGAGTTCAGCAGTTAAGTCATAAGGTTTCAATATATTAATGTTTTAATCAAATGAGGCATTTGTATCATGTCAACTGTCTTTCATTCTTGAACAAATTCAAAATTTGCTTTAACTCAACACTCTAGAGAATGACACACACTGGTAGAAACTGCTCATTTGAATTCTACTGAATTACTGTTGTCTCATTTCAAGAGACACTGAAATAAGTTAACCCTGAAGCTATTCCTAAGAAAAAAATCCAACAGTCCTCTGAATTGCTGAAATAAAACAGCTGAATAGGATTTGTGTGTGTATATTTTTAAAATTTCATTTTGAAGTTAATACTTCCAAGCAAAAACAACTTCATGAAATGTTCCAGTTTTGACAGCATTTGCATTCCCCATAAGAAAAAGTCTGTCAAAGTTTTCCAATTACCTCTATTTCATAGTTTTTAGCAAGTTCTATGTATAGATCTGAGACTTCTTCGCAGTTATTTTCACTGAGTGTCTTTCCTGATTAGATAGGCAGAATTCGAAATACAGTAATATTGTTAGAAATTAGTATAATGCAATCAGCTGAAAACCAAACTAATCTCTGCTGTCATCTGGAATCTCTGTAACATGTATTCTGTAATGAGATACCTAAACAGAAAGTATCTAGTCTTATTTCATAAGGAGTGAGGAGAGTCTGGAAAACTTCAGTTCTTACTTTTAATATGTAAAAGGAGACCTTTTGATACTGATCTGCATAAATGTCAGAGCTTGAAGTAATACCAATGAAGCAATGAACAGAAAGCAATGATAGCAATAAGGCTTCTTGGAGACAGACGTTTCTCATGCAGAGAATTTCCCTTCATTTCTCTCACCTCAGCTATTCTGGCCTGACACATGGATGCAGAAGAAAATTTATGTTGAGAAGGAATCCTCTACTATACCTTTGAAATGCTGCGCTTGTAAACAGTGAGCCAAGAGTGAATTTAATCCCTGTAACCACTGCAGCCCATGGCCAGAGAGCCCCTGGGACAGCCCTGTCTCACCTGGCTTTCCCTGGCCAGAAGTGACCCCCCAGCCACACTGTACTGAGCAATGGGTGAGCTTAAAGGAGGAAATAAGACCGTAAAAACTCTCCAGTGTTGTGATTGATTCTCTGAACATTATTTTCTCCTTTGTCTAAAATGCCATTTTGACTTCTGAAGCTATTGTCACAGGCCTTCAAAGGAAAAGGGCACAGGTTTGTAGGTATATGCTTTGTTAATGCTGTTAGAGAAAATGGAAGAGAGGAGAACATTGCAGAAATGTCAAAAGCCATTTCTTTAGATATTTTTCTAAAGGAAATACTTCATCTAGAAGTGTCAAAATGCTGCACTTAAGTAGTTTACTATTAAAACCTTGATTTCTGTTTCAGAGCATAATTTTATAATAGAAAACTGACCTACCTTTAAAAAAAGAATATTATTTCAAAGTAGGCAAAAAATTTAAAAGACCATTTTTTAACGCTATGAATTTTTTTGACCCTAAGTAACACTCGTGGACTTGTTTGGTTTGTTCTATTCCTTTTGTGTAATAACATTTAGATTTGTCCTCAACCCAGTCTTTTTCCTTTGATTTAACCAGAAAGTGTGTTATTTGCTCAGCACTAAAACACTGATTTGTGTTACAGAGGCAGTTCTCTGAGTAGTATTTGCTGAAGACCCAGTTAAAAAACAAATAAACATCCCTGTTTCTGTACACACTAAAACGGTAGTTTCTGTAGCTCTGGACTTTGAACATTTGTCAAGCAGGCAAGGCTTATGAGCTCAGGCTCCTTCTTGATAGACTTTTGGAAGCCTGAGACAAGCTTATTGCCCATCAAAGCTACTGAAAGCACAGCTGTGATTGCCTTAATATCCACGAACCCTGTAGTTTAAGGTTATAATATGGTTCTATGAAATAAAAGAAAAAATAATTTTATGCTCAACTTCCAGAGAGAGGGGGGGAAAGGGTCAGAAAAGTGTATTTGCTATAAGAATATTTAAGATACATTTTTATCACTGTTTTCCAAGTTCTCCCTATCAACGATACCAAAGAACTCATAACACAGGTAATAGTTATAGCATGTTGACTTGGATTTTCTTTTTTTCCCTGATGCAAATACCCTGTCATATGAAAAAAATGAAAGATCCACTGTTTTAGTCCTACATGAATTTCTCTGCATTTTGACTGTGTCTTGACAATTTCAAAATGCTTCTTCTCTCAGGTAGTCTTAGAATAAACTGAACCCTTTTTCCACTCTCGTGAGTAGGAAGTTGAAGAGCCCTTTTCCTAAGGTGCTGCCATCCTGCAGTAGCACAAGCAACAAAAAGAGCCAAAGAAGTATAGAAAAAAAATCTCTGAACCTGACTGCAAAAAATGAAGAATATCAGTAGGTGGTTAAAACTCTCCTGGTTCTCATTTATCTTTCAGGGCGAAGCTGTAGGGGAAGCATCAAAGCCTCAGGGACGCTGGATTTGAAGGAAAGGAGATGAAATAGAAAGATGACTTAATACTCAGTGGGAAGAATTTTAAAAAAAGGAAGAAAAAACTTGTTTCCAAGTTAGCTACTGAAAAATGTAAATATAATTTTTATGAAAAACACCTTCAAAATATTAATGCTGCATTTAAATGGCGATTTCAGATCATCAGTTATCTTACATACTGCCTGAAGACAACTCTTTAATCTTACATGACTGATCATGATTAACAGCACCACTGTTAGAAGGGAGATAAAGCATGGTTACTTTTTGCTGATTAGCTCAGAATTGAAATTTACATTTTCAATGTTTGTTCAACTGTTAAATTTCTGTTTTCCAATTTGAAATTTTGCACGTTTTAAAAAAATTAAAATCTCTTCCTCATGTGGTACTAAATGGTTTGGGAGCCTTTTTCTAGCCTTGGAAAACTTCTCTAGTCAAACCTTCACAGCATGGTTTGGGTTATTTTGTTTGGGTTTTTTGTTTCATTTTAAAGGACTACACAGAGCTAGAGGCACTGCTGATAGTAATGAAGTCTAATAACCAGAATGGTTTAATTCCATTTGAGCTATAGTTTCTGCTTGGGCCAAATTATTTCTGCTCTTGCACTTCACTCCATTTGCAATTTGCTGAAAGTGAAAAGTGTATTATTTTGTCCAGAATGAAAGAAGTTAGAATGGAAAAATGGTCAAATCAAGCAGAATTTGCTTTGAAAGGATGACAGATCATTTTCTAACAATGGGTTCGAAATCTGAGCCTAAATTCACATCCAATTTCATACAGATTTGCAGAGCTGGAATTGCTGTTTGATCACTTTTGTAAGGGGACAAAGAACAAAATATATTCTTATGCTTAGTAAGAAGTCTAAGCAGAAGTCTCACTAGCCCACATTCACATCCTGCATATTAGAAATTCTCACTTTGTCAGACACTGAGAACTTCCAACTTCATTATCAGTTGTCACCTGTAGAAAGCTACATGCAATATTTATTGAGATTAATGTTTCTCTGCCCTTAGTTTAGCTTAAGGAAGAGAGTTAGATATGCCTAAGAAATTTATACAACACCTTGAGCCCAGCCATCTGGCACTAATTTAAAGCAGTGGCATCACATCGGAGTTTTAATTAAAAGCCTCTCCTGCCCCATTTGCCAAGTAATGAGCTACAGAAAACATGGAAAATGGAGCAAGGATTTCACAGCTTCTGCAGTGCTCATTGTAGTGGGGTTTATGGTTAGCACATGGAATCGAAGCTCCACACTCAGTGTACTGCTTTAACTCATTCAGCACTTTCCTTCTCCTTTCCTTATGCCTCCTTTTATTCCTTGAATCAGAGCCAAGAGAGGCAGAGGTGACTTCCTTCAGTCGTCTCAATACTTGTTTCATATGTAAAATAATGTAATTTAAGTGGCTCCATGTGAAAACTAGTTTAACAGTATTGGAAAAACAGAAGCTGGACATGACTTAATTCAACACTAACTACTTGGCTTTGATCTATATACCATACCATAAAAGCCAAAAAGGTGTAGCAAGTTACTAGCTGATGTGTGGATACTTGGAGCTCATTCCCACTTTATTAAACTCAAACATTTTGCCATGGACTCAGTAGGAGTAGGATCATAAACTGCACGTATGGTAGCTAAGGTGGTTTAATTATTTACAGACAATTCCTTGGCTACAGATGTCAATAAATTCTTAAGCCAATGTTTTCTGTGCATTTGTTCATAAAGTACAAATGTTCTGCTCTCATCACAATCACTTTCATCTTCATCTAATTTTTCCTCAATCTGCGGTGAATAATTCACTAGCATAGAAAAGCATTTTTAAAAATCCATTTGATATTAGAGTATTAAAACATCACTGGATCGTAGTGTTATGGTTATGTTACATGCACAGGTTCAGACTTATCACTAAAAGATGAGAATGGCAAACCATTATAATTCCAAAGCAAGTACAGAGTTGTAAATGAATGAGGAGTCTCAAAACAGAATGGTTGATCCACTCACATCCAGTGTCATTTAAATGTACAGTGGCTTTCCTTGGAAACACCTGTATTCAGTTTTCAAAATAAAACTTTTTCCTTTGACATTTATTATTTGTCCTTTACTTTGTTGTAAACTGTTTTGTTTGGGTTTGTTTTGTTTTTTTTTTAAATCAAAGTATTTCAAAGTTTGTATGACACTTGTATTATAACAAAAATTTGGGCTCGAGATATAGACAGAAGCCTGGATTTATTAAAAAGTCTCAGACTTCTGATTTTGTCCTGCTGAGGTGCTTTCTGGAAAAACAGGTCTGCTGGCTGACTGCACCTTACCCAGCACTGCCTGAACTGTTTCCAAGTGCAACAGCATGACCATTATTAAGCAGCCATCAGGGCATGTTATTTAGGTAAGGCCTGAGGCAAATAAGGAACAGGATGTCTATTAAAAATGCCTGAATCAAGGTGAATTCTAGGAAGAGAGAATAGCTGCACTGAGGCACAGGTGAATATGTCCTGCACTCCTGATTTTCTGTCTCCTTCCATGGCACAGCACTGAGGCTGTTTTTCCTTTCTTTTGGAGAAAACTCATGCCTTGATCCAAGAAAGTAGTCAATACTGTGGTCAACTTTCAGGCAGAAGAGTATTCCTTCCAGATAAAACCCTTACACATTCTTGTGCAATGTTTGAAATGAGCAAAATAAAGAAACAGCATAACCCAACTCCTCAGCACAGGTTTGGAAAAAAAAAATGTTACAAATATCACAAAAGGGGAAGATGGAACTTGCACCTACTGAAGATACTACTAGCATTTTCCCACTTTTTCAGATCAAGCAGTGTCCATGTATCTCCTGAAATTAAGGAGCAGGTGATTGGAAGAGTGCAATAACCAGCAGAGCTTTGACAGTTTCAGAGCTGACAGTATCTTTGGACTATTTGCCGTCTGGTCTCCTATAGATCACAGCATCTTAAATATCACAAGTCAATTCAATTAAATCCCATTACTTCTATCTGAATAGAATTAATGGTCAGAGAGGAATCCAAGCCTCGTCTAGACAAAGGCAGAACACTTCTGCTTCCTCAGTAGGTTTTCTTCCCCCCACCCCCGTGTGACTTCAGATGTTCACCACCAGCAATTTTAAGAAGTCAAGCAGTCCTAAACATTTCTGTTTCTCCAGCTGAAACCAGTGTACCCAAACTTCTAAATACTGATTATTCAGTTCTAGCAGCTAAAGAGCTCTTGACTACCTTTTTCTTTTTTTTAGACTCTAAGGAAGTAATCTCCAATTTACTAATTTTGCAATTAATGAGACTGAGTTTAGCTGCTGAGTCTGAGGCCTTTTCCCACCATTAGGGCTACTTTCTGCATTGTCTGCAGTTTTTCAAAAATGATTCTTAAAAGTAGTCTCCTGAACAGGAGGAATACAGCCCTGGCTCCATTATTTTCAGGAGTTCTGGACTCGGAGGCAGTAACAAAATCAAAACATTGTCATCTGGATGAGTGGTGGAAATGCTGAGCAACACCAGGTATTATCTCTCCCTTCAGAACTCAGTGGCATTTTGCCACTGACATGGACTATACGAAATGTTGCCAAACAGCTGATTCTCAATTGCTTTAACTAAGTTTTAATTAGATAGTTTTGTACAATGTTACTAGCAAAGTGCCAGGTAATACTGCTGATACCTTTATGAAATCCAATTTTATTATTTCAGGCAGGTAAATTTACTAAGCAGATACGAAATAATGTCCAAGATTTTCTGTTACTAATTACATTACTATCATTCAGTCTTTTGAAATTGAATTTCGTGAGATTTTTCTCTTGTTTAGGACAGATGCAATATAAACAATCTATAGGTAGCTCTTTTCATCCTACTTTATTCTTTTTGGAGTTTGAGCTTTTACTTTGTTGCAACTTGCATTAAAAATGAATGTCGGCTAATGGAGATTTCCCTCAGCTTGCTTTTTAGAAATCCAGGATGAACTCTGGTGGGTTAAGAATGCATGACATAGCTCCTTTGGAGTGGAAAGTACAGCAGCACCTCGATGAAATGCAAGTGCATGCTCCTCCTCCTTTCTGAATACATTAGCATACAACCCTTTGAATAGCTCTTTTATCAACCTCTATTCTCATTAAACAGCAAGCCTGGTCAAATCAGAAAAGGCAACCCTTTCTGAAGCCACTGTGCTATCAGTCACTGAAAAATACTGACTACACTGGTGTTGCAGAAGAATTTCCCATCTGTCTCCCAGAGTCATCTTCATAAAATTCTCATTGTGAAACAGAAGTGGAAGTGGTGTCAGATGTTAGGTTGTTGTTCTGGACATGTTTGACTCACTTGGATTTGGTTAATTTGGGGGACATTTAAGCCAGTGGATGAGATGACCTTCATAATACATTTTTTCACACTCTTAGTTTCAGAGTGTCAAAACACTTCAGAGTAAGGGACTTGAATTAAAACAAAAAACTTTTGTGCTTACCATTCAAATATTTTTCCTTTGTTAATAAACCTGATGACATCCGAAACACTAAACATTGAGAACCAGCAGCTCTGCACAGCAGCCATATTTTACAGCATTTTTAATAACTGCAGGTTAAGCAATCTTAAAATATTATAATTCTTGAGCCAAACAACATGATGCCATTCAAATTCTTCATTTATTTGAAGTTGTTTCACTGACTTATTCCATTGAAATCTCAGTTATTGCAGGATCAATTGCAATGTCTCCATGCTATGATGTTATGGTAATTGCAGCCTCATACATTTCAATTTTTTTGTGCTAATTTTGGTTGCTTCACACAGCCTTTCTTCTGATGTGAGCTGCACTGTCTCAGACATTTCAACTGACACAGTAACAGTTCTAGGGATACATAATTGCAGTTTATTGGCAAGAACTTGGACTTAGGCCTGCTATTTACATACAAGTTAATCCAAATAATGTTAATTATATGGGAAAAATATTCATTACATTGACAGCAATTCTAAATTGTCAATATCATTTAGCATTTGAATTAAAAGTCTATTGCACAGGGCAGGGGTGTGAGGGAATCATATTCCAGGTCTCAAGCTACAGCACACTTCCTCAAAAAAAAAAATATTTGTACTGAGACTTTTTAAAGATGTAAAGCTTTGCAAACCATTCCACCAGAAACATGCCTTTAGGATTGCAACTACATAGGAAAAATTTTCCTGCCTTTATACCTTATGAAATGCTGGAATATTCATTCACTTGTCAAAATGTTTAAAATAAAGCTTAGCCACAAGAACCTTCCAAGATCCTGTCACCTATTAGGTTCCTCTGACCTGATGGAAAGTGTAGGCAAAATCCCAAGTATTGTGTCCTCAGAGGAAGATAAAGGGAATAGAATTGTTTCAAGCTTGAGAGAGATGGATCCTCACACTTCCCCTAAGGATTCACACATGATGTTCATAGAGTAGTGTCCCATGTTTAGCTGAGCTACTTAATAGACCTACAGGGAAACTACCTTGTCCTGAAATCTTCCCCTCCTTCTCCTTTAACATCCCAGCCACATATTGAAGGAACCAGTCATTTCCACACTATTAGAGAGAAAAATCTGCTTTTATTCCTTAATGCTATATAATCTTGACATGCAAAAAGCTAAGTCCTACTTTCAGGAAAACACACAAGGGCATCAATTTATGTCAACAAATGACCACTCATGAGCATAAGAGGGCAAGACTTAATTCAGGGGAATGAGTTAAGTACAGAACAAGAACTTTGTGATTCCTCTGTCTAGCCTGAGTCAAACCCTTCATGCTATGTTTAGATGCCATTTAGAAAGGACAGATCAATAACAACTAGGGTCAAGTGTTCATTTTTAGAATAATTATCAATAACCACACTATTAAAAAGTACATGTAACAAACTCTTAGTGCATCACTATTTTTAATCAAAGTGCTACTGTTGTGCTTCTTCATAGCTATTTATCTGAATTGCCAGCTATTTTTAAAGAATGACAGAAGAAAAGTCTCCTCCATTTATAGGTTCATCTGGAGTTTAAAGGCATCATTTCTTTTGGTAGCAGAGAAATAGACAAGGTTAAAAACCAAAACCATATACATGAAAGAACTCTAATATCCCTAGAGATTGTTTTATAGGATTTCCTGAAAGCTTACTTGTCCCCTGTAACTGAAAATCAAATTGTAATAGAAGAAGATTAGATATAAAGGGATTAATTTATAGTTTACTATGATAGCTATCTTCTTAAAAAAGTGTCATTTTCTTGTATGTGCACTTCAGGAATAAAGCAGACACGAAGTGCTAGGACAGATGGACAGACCCCAGGACTCCTGCAAGCTTTAGGACAGCTCAGAGATTTTCCTTGAGACCAAGCCTAAATTTTAATCAAATAAAGATCTTGAAGGGGCCAAATTCGTTTCCTTAACCTGCTTGCACACAAGAAGTGCACCACTTCTTTGGGCTCTTACACAGGGGAAAAGTTGGAGTCAAGGTACTGCAAACAGCACAATTTTAGAAATTTTCTAAAAACACCAGAAATCCTGGTATCAAATGCAGATGGAGGAGTTCCAGGAGGTTCTTTGGCTTCTATGGACACTAGTCAGTCACATGAGACTTCACAAACCCTCTGTGAATAAGACTTTTCTCTAATGACTGCAGCACAGAGACATTCTTCACCTCTGACAGAACACTCCTGCCCAAAAGCTCTACCTTGTCTTTTCAAGGAGCAGTTGCTTCTGACCTGATTTTCCTTCATACTGATTCAGTCAAAGTCCAAAAAATCCAAAGATGCAACTGTACTCTTTGTTGGTGAGACAAGATTTACAGCAACTCAAATGGCCCTCCAGGTAATTAAATGCCTATGCCTTTTTTTCCTAGAGTATTTTAGATACCTTCTCAATCCAGTGGCTTATGTATATCCATTTTCAAATAGGCAGCCACATACAAATCAAACCGATTAGAAGTGTGCCAATTTCAACCATCCCTTTAAAATGTTGGTAGGCTTGGTGCAGTTTAATATTTCAAGCCAATGGAGAAGACTCTAATGCAACACATCACAGACATCTCACAGTCTGGAGTTATCAAAAACATGCATGAAAGGAAGGAGGGGTGTTACAGAAATCCAGCAGCAAAACAACATATCTGTCCAAAAAGAAATATTTAAGAGATAAAGATGGAATATTTTTATAATGACCCAAATCAGATGTCTTTTTCATAAAAAGAGAAAGCTATGAGTATTATTAAGGTACTGGACATCTCTCCTAGGAAGAAATACTGAGGCAATTGGAGCTTTTTAGTCTTGAGAGAAAAAGGTTGAAATGAGATCTTTTTCATGTCTATAAATATCTGAGGGGTGGGTATCAAGAGGAAGGGGCCAGTCTTTTTTCAGAGGTGCCCAATAATAGAACAAGAAACAATGGGAATCAGCAAAAACATAGGAAGTTCCACCTCAACATGAGGAGAAACAACTTGACCGTGAGACAGATGGAGCACTGCAATAGGTTGCCCAGGGAGATTGTTAAGTCTCCTTCTCTGGAGACTTTCAAAATCCATCTGGTCACATTCCTGTGTGACCTGCCCTATGTGAACCTGCTTTAGCAGGGATGTTAAACTAGACATTCTCTAGAGGTCCCTTCCAACCCCTAACATTCTATAATTCTATGAATCCCATCCAGAACGATTTCCTAAATAATGACCAAATTACTACATGACTTTATATTCTAAATAAAATTAACCACCTAAAAATAAAGTCATAGTACATTGGCAGTTATTCAAGCCAGTTGCTTGAAAGGTTCTCATGCTTTTGCCTTTGAATTTTGACACCAAAGGTCTACTTCAGAAATACGAGGAGATAACTCAACAGTAAACTCTTCTGGCTCATCCTGCAAACAACTACACAATTTTCTTCTTCCTATTGCTATGTGCTTGTCCAGCAAGGACAGGAAAATTACATCCTCCAGGTTTTCCTGCTGCAGTATCTGAAGATACCTGAAAATGGATACCTATTTCCATTACATTCTATACAAAGAATTTTAGCCACCTTGCTATTTTTCATGCCCTCATTGCCTAATTCTGTCACTAGGATGGCTGCCCAGCATAGCAAGCCATATCAAGCCGTTCAAAACTTGAGCAAAAAGGTACTCCAGGGAAGCTGCAGCCTCCCTTTTGCCTTTAGACAACCCTATTTCTCTTGATTTCTGTTCACTTTTAGGGGAAAATCTCTGTCATCCATCAGACTTTCTCAGTCCCCTAAGATCTCAGGTGGCCTTCACAAATTGGCTGCCTTTGTTCAAAGGCAACAGTCCTCCCCTTACACCAGGTGCTGCAACACAAGTTTGCCTAAAGTGAAAGATCCCAATATCAAATAAAGTTGTTCCACTTCATTTGGCACAGCCAGGTCAGTTGAGTCCTCCCAGACATCCTCCAGTGAGGCATCCATTGTAACCTGGTTCCCCAGTTGGTATTTAGTAACCCTCCAAGAAAACACCTCCTGTGTTTTACTCTCAGGTGTCTCTGGCTCCCCAGAGTGGTATCTTTGCACATCTCACCGTTTAGTCAGCCCCACTTTATTTTCTCATGCACATGGAACAAGTGGCATTCTTCAGGATTGCCAGGTCTTGGTTTTCTCAGGTGGGACTCTAAAATGAAGCATTGGGTTTTGGTTTTTTTTTTTTAAATTTTGACATTCCCCCTTGAAGTGTTCTTTAAACAAATGAGTATGTGCAACTGATGAAGGGAGTCTGTTTGGAGTGCCTTGTCACTTTCCAAGCTGCCCTAATGCCCATTTCATCCAAAGACAGAAACAAGTCAAATTTCTTGTATCACAGACTGCAAAGCTTCTGTTTCCCCCAATTAGATTAAAATAATTCAGTACTTCTTATAACTCATGCTTTCCATCACTCCTGTTGTAGCATTTCATTGCTTCTTTGCACAAACTTCTCAAATGGCAAAGCCTAATGTACAGCAACTCTAGTAAGGAAAAACCAAAATAAAATATCCTAACACTGGGATCTCAAGTATTTAGTATCAAGTTTACAATCAAGTATAGAGAAGGTATTATGAGCATTATTCATTCTTAAACTCTGCAGTATGTCATTGAATTGTGTATTTGAATAAGAAGAGTTCTTCATAATTCTAATGGGAGATATGAGAAGACTGAATGAAACTTCTTACATTTCAGGTCTGTCAGGCCACATTTAGAAAGTACTTAATCCAGACAGTTCAAAAGAATTCTAAGAGTCAGGTGCATTTTTTCAAATTAACCTTCAGTATTTTCTCTTGCTTTATGGAAATGACGTAGCAATATTTCTAGAGATATTTGTGTCATTTTATTTGAAGTTTAATTTTAACACAGTGATTTAGACATGTGAAATGAATAGCTTTCCATCAGCTGTTGTATTATTCTCCTTCAGAAAACACATCTTTTGAGCACTGTCACTGTGTTCATGTAGTTATACCACCAACATTACATACAGGCTCATACTCATTTAAAACTAGCGCTGCTGCAAGGGCAACGTAAAATCAACTGTTTTAAACCTGAATATGTGGCCTAAATGACTGGTTTTATTACTAATTTCAAAAGGATCGCGGTTTCTTTGATTTCTAGTCTTCAAAGAGAAATCATGAACAGCAGCATTCACCTCAGGAGTCTGCAATGCAATTCAACACAGAGCATCCAAAATGATTTTTATGTGCGGGGCAGTGGACAAAAGCAGAATGCTCTTCATTAATGATCCAGCTGACAAAAAAAAACAACCCAGGAATAATTTCATTCGATTTGAAGTAAACTCAAGCATAATGTTATTGAATCATAGAACAATATGATGTGTCAAACAGTTTTTTCCCTTTTTATTTTGCAGCTTAGAGACTGGTCCACAAAACACTGAAGCAGCCTGCACTTGTAAGGTTGGCTTTCACCCTTGTTTTTCCCCACTCCTGTAAGAAGGAAAGGTCTATTATCTGAACTCAAAAAGGTGACAGAGCTCAGATACAGTCCTGAGGGCCTGTGTAGTTCAAACCTGCTATGATCTGCCTGTACTTGCCACTATCTTTTTTCTTTTTTTAGATCACAAAGTGTAAAATTAGCTTGTTTTTTAATAGTTCTGATTACTTGTGGTGGCTGGACCAATTTGTCCTTAGGTAAACTTGGCTTGTAAAGTATTTAGTATTTATTATCTGAATATATTTAAACCAACTTGAACATGAAAAAAAAAAAGCCCAGATTTTCTCCCTTTTCTCTCATTGTGATTACCAAGTAATTTATACCTTTCTGACAGACAACTATGATTTTTTCATCCCCACCCATGTACCTGCTTTCTGGCAGTTCTCTGAAATGGAGAACTACTAATCAATTTCTGTTAATTTGATACATACAATCAAATCAATCAAGCATTCAAATAATAACATGGATAAAATGCATCACTCTAAAGCATGAGACCTTAAAAGCTCATTTCGTCTGGGCACTCTGCCCACAGCTGAACTGCTGGAGGAGGAATCAATTCCACACACCTCAGTAACTATCCTCTCTACAGGAAAAAAAGCCTTCCTGTGAGATCTGTTGTGAAATCATTGCAACTTTATTCTGAATGATGCAGCTAGAGCCTTAAGGCTATTTTCTTGAATGCTCATAGTTCTCAATTTGCTATATTTTCAGCTAATTCAAAAGATTAAGATTCTGAGCGTTGTATATTATTAACAAAACAATGCTCCTGTGTTAAAACATTTTCAAGCTAAAACAAGGATTAAAAGGTTAAATGTTTATTTAATTGGAAACATCTGGTAGAGAATGGGAGAGAGGTTCACATTTCCTAATTATATCCATTGCTAGCATCTATCATAAAGAAGAGGGGAACAAATAAACTCAGCATACTATCCACACAGGGGTTTTTATTATTGTTGTGCTTGATCTTACAAGCTGTTAATAAACTGCAGGAAATTGCCCCATTTAGTGGTACCCATCAGATATGTTTACCAACAAACAGACTGAAGCACTACAAAGTTCAGCCGAGGAAACTCTGCTGAATTCACCTTTCATATTCGTGCTGAGTCACCTACAGGGAGATAATGGGTATTTCAAGGACAGGAGATGGCATCGGATCTAATCAAGAGACACCTGTATCTCCAGGGAAAGGAAAGCACAGTTTAGGAAAAGACAACTCGCGAGACTTGTCTCTGGAATAAGGAAAACATTGTTTTCTTCCACCTGCAGGAGAACTTCTAAAAAGAGATCAGCTGTGAGAGGGATTGTCTCTGGTGTGAGCGTCCGGCTTGCAGAGAGATACAGCATCTCTGAAGACACGTCAGGGAGTTACAAACAGCAGCACCACCTCTCCAGTCTAATCTTTGTGTAAACTGATTAAACAGGGTTGCTTTTGGCCTCTTCGTGTTTTCCAGACAAGTCTGTAATAACGTTGACTCTTTCGGAAGCAGTAAATGAACATCCTCATTTGTATTACAATGTAGCTTGGGTTTAAGCAATTACAATGCAAATTGATGGCAGAATTTAGCTCCCTTAAAAGCATGCTGAAGCTGTAAATCAGGCCAATGCAATGCCATAACAAGCGCCCAGGCTGGCAGATCAAAGGTAACAGCATGTGGTCCATTCCAGGCTTCCTGATTATGTGCAGAGTCGATACCTGAGAGTTCAGGAGTGCAAGGAGCAACAAGCAGAAATTGGGAAGACAGTCTAGCCTTCAAAACAATAGTCACTGAGGACTCTGGGAATTTGTCACATTCCCCTATGCCTCAAACACAAGGAGACAGTTCCTTCTTACGGCTTTGAACACAAGCTTTCTGATGAATGAGAAAACATTAGTTTCTAACCTCCTCTGTGACACAGTAACCCAAGGGTGCTGTGGTGCAAGACAGTGGATAACACCAATCCCAACCCAGATTAAGGCCAGGCTGCTGCTGAACATACTAGAGACAAAGCTAAACATTAAGTCCCCTTTGCTCAGCACAACAAAGACAGGTATGTATCACTTCCTCCCACGGATAGTTGACAGAACGAATAAAGATAGAAATAAGGTGCCTGTGAAAGTACAATGAACAGTGCTGTGCTGATAAACATCATATTGCCCATTATCTGTATAAATTTTGAGTATGCCTTCCTGAGATACGTACTCACAAATCCAGTGAGGTGTTTCTCAGGGCGTTCTTGAGATGGAGAAATATGGCAAGAATAGCTCTAGGAAATGCACCAAAAAAGTTAAAGTAGATGATTGTGAGGGGCAAGATGAAAGACCTCTGAAACAGCTTCCCTACTGGCATTGTGTAAATTGAGCTTAACAACTCCTGCTTCAAACTCCATGTATAACTCCACTGACCTTCCACAGTTGCAGTTAAAGTCCATCCTCCTTCAGAGCAAACAGCTGATTATGAATTGATGCAAAGCCTGAGTTCATATGCCAAATTAAAAAAAAAAGTCTGAGTCTGATACTTTTCTAGAGGGTGCCAGTAGCTAGCCTCAAAGTTTCAGGCAATTGACTATAGATGAAATTATCCAGGACAGTGCTTTTTCATTAAAAAAACAGAAAGTACCACAGGAAAAAATGAGAAGCAGATAACAGTAAAATATTCGTATATAAATCACTCTGATCTCAAGAACAATATCTTTTGAAAATACACCTTCTAAGGAAAGTATCATGTGCTTCACTGTTTGCATTTGAGAACAAAAAAAATACCAACTTCTTGATAAAAAATGAAATCAAAACCAGGAAAGAAATGAAGAACTGTTGCTACCCAAAATTATTCATCAGGAATGAAGAAACTAGCATTCTGTGGGAAAACCTGATTGCAAGCTCTAAAGATATAACCTGAAATAGATATGAAAATTTGACCTAAAATTCTTTGAGGCAGGACTGAAAAAGAAGTCTTTTTGTTCTTTTTTGCTGTCTAATGTATTGATGTACTTCTAAGCGTTGAGAACTTCAAATAACAATATATTAGTAATACTCTATTCCCATGCATTAATGAAGTTGTAGGGGTTCTGCAACTATCTTCAGCTGGTTTGAAGTATGCTCATTTTTCCAGGTGAAATCACACTCTTAAGCATACAAATGAATAACTGTTGCAACCACAGAACAACATCCAGTATTAAGCAAGTATCTGCAAAACCTTACACCAGATTTTATCCTTAATCAAGAGGCTCAAAGACAAAAAAGCAGCAGATGGGAAACCCTCCACTGGCCCTGCTGCAGAAACTGTTTTGGTCAGTCCCAAGGTAACAGAAGAAGGGAAACTAACAAATTAATTCTAAACTCTCAACTCTTCTCTGTCCAAGGTACTCCATAAATTTACTTACAGCAGCCTTGGGGAAATCAACTTTTCAGTCCATACTGGACAGTTTGGGAACTCCATTTGATCAGCACACAGTTACAGAAGCTAAAATCATGATCTACCCTTTAAACTGTCAGGGAAGCAAAGTTAATCACCTGCTTACTGCTGCTGAGGGTCCATGCCTTCAGTAGCAGTTACTCATGGAGTGAATTTTTAAAGAGAGGTCAGCTCCATAGAAAGCACTGCAGAAAGAACCAGAAAGAATCATGCAGCTTCATGACAGAATTAGCAGATCTCAGTTGGGATGAAAAAAAAATAATCTAATAAAATAGGAAGAGAAGCTTTTGAAGAATTGGCATGCTGCTTCTGATTTTCAGATACCTCCTTTGGAGACTTGTTATATGAATAGCATTTCTTTATCATCTTTAAAGAAGGACAAGTTTTCTCTCATAAGCCTTCTATAGGAAAAATATATTGAACAAGCTTGTTCCCAGGAAGCCCTTCTTATTTCTCTTACTATGCTTCCCCAGTTCTAGTTGCCCACTTAGGACTTAAAGATGAAAGATAACTAGCCCTAGTAAATTGAATTGATGTATTTTGTATAAAGTTCCAGGAGGAAAGAAAAAGAAACTGGCAAAAAGATAAGGTGCTCATATCTTATGAAATGCCTAACTTTCCTACAGTAGAAAAAAAGAGACATTTTTGCAAGGTTTCCCTTAGTTATGTGTGGCTATGTGAAAGAAAGGTAGGAAAAGAGAAGTGAGGCAGAAAAAGTTGTTATATATAGATGATACTATGTTACAAATTCCATTTATATTATGATAATAAGTCAGCTATGCTGGGTAGAGAACACTCACAATGGGAAAAAACTTGGTGGTGGTTTACTCAAACAACCATACTCCATATATGTTAAATCAATTGCTTTGATATTGTATGTATTTTTGTTCTCTAACTGATACAACCACAGAAGAAAGCCAGTGCTCAGATGTCCAGGAGCTACAGATTTTCATACTGAGAAGTTAGAGACTGTGTCAGAGACAGTTGGGAAATTGTCTTTGTGTTACACTACGTTACCTAAATTTTCAAGGTGTATTTTCTGAGTACAAACACTAAAATATGATTGGAAAGTACCTGAATTCCACACCAGTCTTAAGAGGTTTAAGTAAGTAGCTTTCCTCTTATAAATCCTTTATTGTATTTGGTTTTGTAATGCCTTCTTTTACAAAACAGAAAGCTTCCAAGAACACTAAACTATTTCCAAGCAATTTCTGCCAGAATTCCTCCTGGATCAACTTCTCACCACTTTCAAACTTCCCAAATTAGCATAGCAGCAGACATTTCCCAGGGGGAACTCTGCTCACTCCAACATCATCCCAAAAGACTGAGGAAAAGCTGCACAGAGTCACTGCCAAGCTGACCTTCCTGATCCTTTTGAATAACACCTGTTTTACTTTTTTTTTTTCTTCCCTAAATGATCTAAAAATCTCTTCTAAGTTTTTAAAGGTTTCAGAAATTATAACTGGTAAAACAGAAATTAAACCTTTCTTCCTTTATATCTGTTATCATAACCTCTTCCAAGTTTTGAAACATGGTCCTGTTACTGATCAAACTGAAAATGTACATATATGCAATTCCTTTACAGTTCTTCCCCTAGGTTTACACAATCAACTCATTTAATATCTACTTTGAAATAGTCAAAACTACTGAGTCCAGGATCCTTTTCACAGCTTCATTATGTTTGATAAACATTTGATGAGCATCAGGCTTGTGAGCAGCCTAAGCAATAACACTGATTTTGAACTCAGCTTGCAGTGTAGTAATCCAATAATGAAATCGTAAGACCTTAAAACAATCCTCCCTTCTCAATCTCTCTTGCAAAATAAGGACAGAGGAAAATTTAAAAGTGCTTTTGGGAAGCTAAGTCTCAGCCACATTAATTCAAAGTTTGTCCAATTTTAATTACAATATTTGAAATAAGATAACAGTACCATAGAGAGAAACTCCAGCAATGTGCCAAATGTTTTTATAATTCACCACAATATCCTTACATCCTGCTGTTCAGCTTACAGTAATTTTCCATTTGCCAGCCAGTAATACTACTCTAATCACCTACTACACTTGAATTTCTCCCCTAAGAATTATATATTTGATATTATTAGCACTCCTGTAAAGAACCAAAACAATAGTTCCAGTTCTTTAATTTTCTAGCCAGGAGAAGGTTTTCAAATGTGTAAAACTTCACAAAAATTTGAGATGTGGAAGTTCAGAGTTTAAGCCTCTACCATGTCAAAAACTGAGAGTCTGTGAGAATTCTGTGCTCAGCAGCAACGTGCCCACATGGTGGTGGGTCCTGGCTGGCAGAGCACCAGCTGACTTTTTGTAAACCTCTTTGATGGATGCAGCTATTAGGAGCCTTTGGCAGTCTGACATACACTCAGGATGATATATACAGCCATGAGACAAAGGGCAAAGGAAGTCTAAAAATAAAGCAAAGGCAAGTCCTGTTCTCTCAGTTTCCAAATTGCTGAGAGGAGAGTTAGGGAACAAGTTCTGGGAGCAAAGGGTTAGCGGAGCAGAAGTAAGAGGTGTCCTGGGTGGCTCTTCAGGGAAGGTCAGTGCTTGAGGATCTGTATCAAAGCAGCCACCTCATCTCCCTGCCTTGAAATAATTTTGGAAGGAGTATCAGCCTCTTGAGGCTGCAATGGAAACCGTTTCACCTAAAGAAATGCCGATCTATTTTCCCACAAAAGCTTCTTTAACCTTTATGTTGTGGTAACTGTCCTCATAGATTTGTTTGAGCACTTTTCAGCAATTTGTACTGGAAGAAGTTTTATACATATTCTCTTAAATGGAAAATGTATTTGGTCAAAAGTGACCCTGTTATCCCACTAGCACTTGAAGATTCAGCAGCTTTCTACACATTTCTTCACTTGTAAAGCTGTGCTTATTTATGCTCATTAGGACTGCTTCCCCACTCAATAATTTCACTCTGGTTGAGGAGATACTTCTGACAACATTTTGTTCTAGTTTCCAAGATACTACAGTTTTCCAGCATCATTTATTATTTCAAGCCTGAGAAATGCCTTTCAAATTTATAGACCCTTGAGGAATGAGAGATCTTGTCTTTTCATTAATATTACCATGAGAAGATAGGTAAATAAATTGTGTTTAAATTGTAAGAATTTCACATCTAAGCATTTAACTGATTTTGAGAGAATTTTAAGTTCCTAAACATTGCATTGTTAAATGACTGTCATTACAAATTAAAAGAACAGAGATCCACATAGCTCCTGGTCCAATTTAATGACATAAATCTAAAAAATAAATATAAACCTATGATATATTTGTGCTTTTATCAGTATGATTCTAGTATTGCCCAATTTACATTATCGTCTGCTTCTAAGTACTGCAGCAACAAATTATTTTTATTACTTTACTACTTAATCTTCAGGCTGCTGAATTCATTGCCCCCAAAAAGCTCTTTGGTCTGCTGTGTCAAATTGAATCACTGCTTGGAAATAATTTGTGATATGATGCACTACACATGGTTTCTGAAACACGATGAAAGTGTTCAAATACTTGCAAGATTTTTTCTCTTTTTCTTAGTACCACAGTTTACTTTAGACTCCTGAAATTCTTGTCTCAATCCTCGAATCAGTAACTACTGGCCTTCATTCCTCAACCTGCAGTTTTTCCCTAAACCTTCTAAAAATCATTGTAAAGACTCAATTTAAAAGGATGTTATATTAATTCCAAATACTCACTAAGCTTGTTACATTACTGATATACACAATAAAGGTTTAGAACTGGTTTCTTCTTTCTTTTCCCTTATTATTCTTATTCAATAGATTTGAATGTGGTCTCAAGTACAGCTAGGACACTTCCTATTATTTTCTTATCAAGTTTATCTGTTATCTTCAGCTTTAATAATCAATGATGTCAGTAGAAGACTCACTTAACTACAACAAGTACTGGATTTGTTTACCAGTTACCAAAATTCAGCTGCATTATTTTATTAAAAAGGCTCCATTCACTCCCTATGTGCCACAAAAACTGCTGGCCTCCTTTTCTTAAAACAGAGGCTGTTTGCCTGAAGTGTATCTCTCCATTTATTATTAATCAAAGTGCATGAGAAGAGTTCAAATGTTTACTTTTAATATCAGGAATTAAAACGTTAAAATAGTCTTGACAAATAGCTCTAAGAGTCACTTCACTTGAAAAGAAATGCTGGAAATATCTTTCTGCAGAAATACATATTCTCACATCATTAGCACCCAAACCACCTTAAGTTCATTAGGACACACCAAACAACACAGCATTCCCAGCTTGACCAAACACCTTGATGCATCTGCTTTTCTTTTTTAATATTTGAGCAACCTAATGTTCTAAAAAAATAGCTCTCTGCTAGTGCTCTTTTTCAGGAAAAAACATAAACACATTTTTCATTAAATTAATGAAGGCAGCACTTTGGTCTGTTTGAAGGATTGCCAAAATGCCAATAACAGCATTGAAAGAAAAATTTGTCAATGGCATGACACAAGGGCAGGGCTGTAGTTTGTAGTGAGAAATTGATACAAAGTCCTTCAGCTATATCCTAAGTTCCAGTCAAGACTGATAACAGAAAAACCATACGGCCCTCTCCTTCAAGTCACAGCAGGGCTGGTATTAATAGTTTGGTTTTTATAAGTGGAAATTGCTGGGCTAAGGCAGCTGAGCCTGAGTACCAAAACCTACCTACCTAAAAATTATTTATGATTATTTGGCAAATTACATTTATTTTCTGAAAATCTTCCAGCAATTAACCCAAGACAATATTTAACAAAATTTGGGAAAATCTACTCCCTGCTGGCAGATTTTGTTTTCTGTATGCAAAAAAAAGTAAATAACTGTCTCCTAAATTAAGTTAAAACTTCCATAAAATACTGGTGCTTTTTTTAATTGAAAACCACTCTGTACCATCGCTTTTGTGCAGGGGTGTGTGTTACAAAGATGTTTTACTTTGTGCTCTCCCTTTCTAGAGAATCCTATTTTCAACACCTAAAGATCACCACCTGTTGTTAGAAACCTGAGAAACTAAATTACATTTTCTAACGACCCAGCTCACAGCCAATGAATCATAAAACGTTCTTAACGGAGCACAATTTACTGGAACAAGGAGAATAGGAAAATACAGTAACAATTGGTGAAACCAGAAACCTCCCTGAGAAAACCTCCCTGCTAGCTCCTCATGACCACATAAGCACATGTTCTTGCAGGTATCCCACCTCGTTTTGACTGACAGCTGCTGAGTTACTGTCTGAGGTTCCTGAGGCCAGCCCAGCTTTAGGAGGTTTGTGTCCTGTCAACTTCCCCAGTCACTGCTGGTAGGCTGGTATTAACCAGTAACTCATTTCCCATTAGCTGCTTATGATATTTGTCTCCCCTTGACAGCAAACCTGGTTAGATCTAATTACTTCTATTATCACCATTTCTTGGGTATTTTTCTTGCTGCTTAATTACAAGTTTATTGTAACTTTTTGTTACTGTGCCAGTCATGCAAGCCAATGCAACAGCTGCACTGGGGTCTAATCTTGGACCTTTCATTCTCCCCAGTTCTCCTTTTCCATAAAATCACAGACTGCTTTAGGTGCAAAGGAAACTTCAGGATCATTTAGTTCCACCCCCTGCCACCGTCAATGGCACCTCCCACTCAGTCAGGCTGCTCCAAACCCCATCCAACCTGGCCTTGAGCACTTCCAGAGATGGGGCAGCCACTGCTTCTCTAAGCAACCTGGACCAGTGTCTCATCACCCTATAAGTAAAGGATCCGTGCCTACTGTGTAACTTAAACCTCCCTTCTTCCAGTTTAAAGCTATTACCCCTTGTCCAATCACTTCATGCCTGTGGAGAATGTCCCTCCCCAGCTTCCTGATAGGCCCAACACACCCTTTGCTACACCCTCTCCATACCTTTTCTCATCACCACCCCAGCTATTACTAACACACTTGCTTTACACTATTTTCAACACCATGCAGATCTACACAAAAGGCAGATCCTGAACAAACTTTCTCCCTTTAAAATAAAAATATCCTTTCACTCAGTGACCAGTTTCAACTTGTTCTCAGTTAGAAATAGGTCTTGGCTGTTTCTGAAAGAACTGCCCTTAATATTGAAACCAATGCAAGCAGATCAGCCTTTTCAGGCCCATTTGCCATTTCCAGGCAAATCTGTTCTGCAGCAGATACTTTCACAGCTTCTGCTCTGGCTATACAAAGTCTTGAAGTTGCATAGTGAAGAAATCTCTGCCCTCTCACTTAAAAGTAAACAAAGCTACTTTTTGACCAAACAATATTTTGTTGGTATTAATAAATATTTCCATAACTTTTTTATTTTAAAAAAGCCCATGTTTATGTCAGTCTCATTGATATGATTCACATGAATAATTTTTCTCCCCTTCAGTTCCATTGCCATATGTTTATTCCCAAAATGAACATCAGAAAAATATGGCTGGCACACAACACAAATGCTTACCTACTTACTATCACACCCAGGCAGGCCACATTGGTAAATGAAATTATTAATCAACAATATTTAAATGTTTAGGAGAGAAAAATTCCTCAGGAACTTGAAATAAACACAGGACTCTGAACTAATGGTAATAAAAATGGGTACCATTCACACTTAGGAAATTAAATGCAAAACTCAATTTTATTTCCTAATAGCACTTGATAATGGAGCCCTAACTGTGTTTTTATACACTGGATGCAATTTCAGCTCTCAAAGTCTGAAGTTTTCTCTTCACCACTTATACAATAAATAATCCCTATGGCAGAAGATTACCAAGAGGATGGCAGGAAATACATTTTTATTTTTCCTTTTTCCACAGTAGTAGATAAACTTCTGAAAGAGAAAGAAGCGCCTAAATGGGATTTGTCAACTACAGGAACTGTGAGAGTGTTCAAATGCATTAGATGAGCCACAAATAGAATACAGATTACATTTACAAGGAAAATTAAAAATAACTAAAATTTGTATGGCTCTAGTGATGTTTATTATTTAATAGATGTATCTTGTCATAACTCAAAATACTGAGCTATCACTTAGAAGGCTTACTGCATAAAACAGTTCCTATTTGGACTGAATGATATAGATTGTATTTCCACTTGGATAGATTTTGTCCAGATGTAAAAGAAATCACAAAGAAAATTTACAACAGTTTAAAAGGAACTTATTTTGAGAACTAATTTAATAACAAATAAGCATGTCACAGTAGAATTCCTGTTACTGAAATAACATATGGCATAGCAGTATACAGGATTCTACAGATGCATTTCAACAAATGCATAGTACCATGAAGTAAAAATAAAAGACAGCAAAATCATCATCTTGATTCACTTAAATGCCAATTACATTCTAACTTAAAAATCCTTTCTTAAACGATAAAAACACACTAGAGACAGGCAGACATAATGACCTGAGGAGAAACCAAGTTACTCATGGAAACACATTGATAATCATATAGCATCATAAAATTATCCATCTGCTCCATACCACAGTCAGTAGAAACATTACTCATTTGGTAGGAGGATATTATAAAACTCAATTGGTGTGGACAGCTCACTATATAGCCAGTTATTATAGGTCAGTTATAGTGACAGTTTTTGTTGGCATTGACCATCATTATAAACTGTCTTTATTCAGTTGATTAAAACTGTCTGAATCTCTCAGTCCAGCACATTTTTCTATATTGCTCTCAGGTTAAACATCTTAAAATAATTGCAGCAGGTTTTCCCCAATAAGAAAAATTTCTTCTCTCAATTTAAGAGTTAGCATAAAAGTGAGCTTTTGTTTTCATTTTTAATTGTTTCACTGGGTATCATCATGTTTGCTGGGATTTCCTGCAATGTAAATCACATTTGTGCGAACTTGCAGAAATACAAACAAAAATATCAGACAAAATTACAAAGGTGGGAACAAACTGGAAAAAAAACTTAGCAGCCACATTTACAAAGTCTCACTATCTTCCTGAAAATTTGCATTAATACCTTGTCAGAAATGTAGCATTGAAAGGTCTTAAAAATTCAGTGTTCCCTGCAGAAAACGCTCTTCTTGAATTATTTACAGATATCAAATAAAATTAAAGAACAAATCAAAGAGTAGGAATGTCATTAATTTATAAATTTTATATTTTTTCCACTTTTTTCCTATGTACTGTAACCCCAGTGTAACACCATAAAAATTGTGCAATTCCATGCTGAGAAACTGCTCTTGGACAAAACCATGACTGTGGAGTTTACTTATAATATGTAACTCCAAAGATGTGATTGAAGCAAAAATATGAAACACTCTATTAAATGTTACAGAATATTGGTCACGGATACAACCAGCAATTCTGAGAGCTACACTTGAGCCATACCGATTACAAACCTTTCCTCCCTCTTCTAGATTTTAACACATTACCAAGTAATACATTTTTCTGTGGCCAGAAGTTATAAATTGAGGCTTTGCAGTATCATTTGCTTGAATAATATTCCCACTCAAGATCTGGACTACTGTCTCCCAGCACACACTTATACCTGCAACGTGACAAACTTGCAGGTCATGAACCCCTTGAGAAGCCTCCATCTGTGCCTCCTGCAAAAGACCTGTAGTGTAACCTTCCAGGGCTATATAAGACTGAATTAAATCCAAATGGAACAAGCTGTTTTGAGAGTTTGCATTTGCCTTTTCTCCTAAGCTTTCGTGGGAAAGATTTCATACCGAGTTTCAGAGATAAGTTTTCTCAGTTCACCAAGGAGCAAAGGGCACTGTACCTTCTGGGAATCAGAAATTCACATGAGTTGGTCCAATTTCAGCTCACAGACAGAAATCTGTCAGTTGCCCTAAATACAAGTGGTTTACACAAATGGCACTTGTGTGAGTGAAGGGCTGGTGAAGTCAATTACTGGTTTTGCATAAGGAAAGGAGCAGCTTCTAGCCTTTTTTTAGCCACATGATTTTGAGTAAGGGTAAGAGCCACAAACAATCCTCTCGTGACTACACAGATCCTCTGGGAATCAGTACCTCAAAGACAGATACTTAGGGGTAATTTAGATCATTTGATTAGTGGAAGAAATAGGCTGTAGCACACCAAGGAGAAGGACTTCAGAAAGAGTTCAGAATCAACTACTGTGAATTTCACAATATTTTGCAAAGTGATAACTAAGAGCTATGGAGCTGCACACTGATGTCCAGAAAATGAGTCATTAAAAAACACTAACAAAGCTCACAGCAAGAAACCCCATCAATTCATGCCGTTGTTAAAGGGAGACATTCAGAGGCTAATAATTTAAAAACAGATACAACGCTGAATTTCATGACTCCTATATCCAGCAGTCAGTAAAAACTCCAATTTCACCACCACAGCAGTAGATCAACTTTTTTTTCATAAGCAGCATACAAAGAAATAGTATTGCTTCTGTAGAATAATTTTGATTTAAATCCTGTACTTAAACACCTGCAAATATCTCTTCTTAGATGCAGTTCAATGTCTGAAAGCAAAAGTGTGGACAATAAAGAGATGGGCAAATGTGTAAATCTGTAAACTGAAGTTCAATTCTATGCAAACCTGAAGTTTACAGAAAGCCAGTGATGGCTTCATATAGGGATTTTGCAAAATACATTCTGAAACTTGTTTGCTTCTTAAGGTACCTTTAAAATAATGATTTGTTGTCCCTTCTGTTGTCTTCCACTTCCCCTGTTTTTTGGGGGGTTTAAGTGGGAAATCTGTGTTTTGCTTCTCAGGTCCATAAAGCACTCTAGTCACAGGGACCAGAGAAACAGATAAGATCAATAATTACTTGACAACAGCA
>NW_009953484.1:18592-44015 GCF_000747805.2 Chaetura pelagica | reverse complement strand
CAGGAATTTGCAGCTCCTGAGAAATAAGAACTAGAGCCTTGCCTTTAAGTGAACAGGAGTTTCAATAAACTACATATTAGGTGTTTTCTGAAGGCTACTGACATGCATAAATAGTCATGACAATTCAACTCTCCTGTCTGACAGCCATTCTGTTTGAGGGAGAGGTTATTAGATGCAATACATATAGATACACACACACGGGTTGTTTATATTATAAAAATGGTAGAGCTTATTTCAGACCCATCCCCTACTCCATTCAAATGTCTCTCCAAACAGCAACTGGATGGAAGAAATGAGAGCATATAGCAGAGGTGCTTAGCATTTGATAAGCTGTGCCCACAACTACCACTAAATAGCCCTCTCAGCAGGAGGGGCAAGGCAAAGGGGACTGCAGTCCCTTCAAGCTCTGGCAGATACCTGTTTGCTGTGCAACATAGTCAAGACATTTATGCTCATTACTGCTTAATACACATTTTAATTATTTAAATAAAACCATGAGCTTTTATTTCTTCAAGGTCTAGCTTTACTTGCACTTTTGTTTTCAGTGTTGTGTGTTTCAGGTACCCATGTTGGCTTTTCAGGATACCACATAAACGAAGTGCTGTCAGAGCTGGTTTCTAAAACATTTGAGGCCAGCATCAACATTTGAGTGTGAAACCTCCTGAGGAGCTCAGTGTTCAGATACAGCCAAATCATAAGAAAAGAATGAAGATAAGAGAAGATCTAACCCTGAGTTCAGAACCAGAGCAGAACACTCTGATGCACAATATTAAGAACTCACTATAACCCCAAGTTCTGGAGCAGGAGGCTACAAACAGAGTGGTAGGAAAAGTCAGAAAAAGGCAAAGGAAACATCTGACTGCTGTGCATGAGCTGACTTTACGTACATGTAGCTGCTCTGGCTATTATTCAAGAAACATGAGTACAGGAGACAGGTATCTTGTTAAGTAAAACAAAGGTGAGCAGTTTGATACAGAACAAGTACTAATCCTAACAGGTGTAGAGAGAGCATCACAGCTACCTATCAGAATTAACTGCTAAGATACGTTTATTTTTATGTTTGATAAATCTATTTTAAAAAAACAAGGTACATCTTAAAATGAAAGGGAAAAAAATATGCTTGATCTCTGGTCACTGTCTCAAGTCAAAAACAATTTATCAGACTGGTTGTTTGAACAGTTTATACAAGGAAAAAACAAACTTCACAGGTTTTCATACATATTTTCTTCTCTTGAATTTGTTCGCCATAGGTTTTAAATCCAAAAGATCCTACCCCAAACTAATTCTTTGGGTTTGCAATGTAGAAAGAGATCATTGTTCCCTTGCAGCTGAATCTGTAACTTGGTAGCTGATGGACAGCTACAAACACAACAGAAAAATAGATAAGTAACTATAAACGACGGGAGAGCAATCAATACAGAAAGGCTGGGAGCGGACCTTCCCTTCACAAAAGGTGATGTGGAGCTCCTGTAGATTCAACAGGGCAGTGATCTGAGGTTTGCCCTTCTCAAACTCCTCAAGCAGGTCCTACAAGTGTCTCCGCATTCAGTCAGGAGTTCTTAAGAGTTAACCCTTTGTTTCCAAACGAGATACAAAACCCTGCTTTTCCAGGAAGGCCAGGGACAGCAGCATTACCACAGAAAGCCTAAGAAAGAAGTGATCTGGCTTACTAGTTGAAAGCTGCAACTGGGAATGTCTGAAATCTGAAGAGCACTCCTTTTTTTAAAGAGGGGCAGTGAGGGAATGCTTTGTCAAGTGCCCCTCCAGGACAGGATTTGGGCAGTGAAGGTGTGATAACACTGCCTGCTCAGAAGCTGAAAGGCAAGAAATCCAATTTTTAGAAGCATTTTTTGACCATGATGGCCTTGAACAAACCCACAGGTATTTTCCAGCCTGCGCATGGGAACATGCCTTATTGTCTCACCCCAAAATACAAGCTGCATTTGTTTTAAGCTGTGACAACTGTCATTGAGAAAGAGGCTCAAGGATCAATACATCAGTTTTTTCCACCTTGGAAAGCTAACAGACCACTACTTCAAATGGGTCCAATTTATCTGTCAGAACCTGATCTATATATTTCCACATTATTTATGAAATGGTAACCTGGTATTTTATCACCACTACCAGCTGGTGATTCTGTCACAAATTCATCTTATTTGTTGGACTGATAGAAGAGAAAAATGTTAAGACTTATAAAATTAATTGTGTCCTTAGCAGCCTGACTGCTGCTGCTGTATTAAAAGAGGAGCATGTTGGAGTGGAAAACAGAGGAAAACAGGAAACATAAAATTAAAATCTGTAACATAAAAATGCTCATTAAAAAATATAATTTTTTGAGACTGGTATTAAAGTTTCAATAAAGATAATGCCATCTGTTGAGATAAATCAAAGTATATTCCCCTATGGTCCTGAAACACATCCATCTCTGGATCCCTCACACAGCAGGCTGAAAGCCCTTCCAATGTTATTTCTCAATACCCTGTATTTATATACCACATCTCTTGTTTAAAAACCTCAACGTTCTTCAAGTTTATTACATATTGTTTTGTATCTTGAATTTAACTAGCCTTAAGACTCCTGTTCGTAATCAAAAAAAAAGCACCCCAGTTCATTTGAGCAGAACACTCCACAAGGGTAGGTTGCAGAGCTCAACAGCTGGCCCTGAATTTCAAGAGGCATTTCTCAAGCTCCTGTTTTTGCTTTCTACCACAATCAGATACCAATGAGTGCCATTACTAGTAATTTCTGCCTCTGCTCCAGGACATGTGTCTCTAAGTAGCTGGCTGCCAATCCCACAGCCCAGCTGAGGATCCTCTATCACCACTCATTCCACAGAGCAATCAGCGTGTAGTCACAAGAGGGTGAAGCATGGCTAGCAAAGGACAAGAACAAGGAAGGGTTAGGACTGTCAGTGCAGTGCCATGCTCCTGGCAGCCTCCCAAGTCATCACTCACACTCTGTGGTTGGGTTTTCCCTACCAGAGAAGATGGACATTGTCTTGGATAAAATTATTTGTCCCCCAGTCACTGACAAGATATATGCTCTTTCAGCATTCAACCGTGTGACAATGAGCAGCCCCTGAGGTCTACTTGTAAATGCACGTGCAACTTGTCAGTTAAAGCTGGGGAGCCTATTGAGAGACAGGCAGCAGGATGCAGAAGTGCTGACAGGGACAGTGTCTTCACCGGGTTTGACTCTTTTGCTGGTTAATTGCAAAGTTCCTGTTAGCAAAGTGATGTGTCGCTCTGCAAAGCGTGGCACTGGGACTCAGCTGAAGTCCAAGTGAAATTACAGCCAAGAGCACTTGGGGCACAGTAACCCCACTATTCATCTGCCTGGGCAAAAACCCTGCAAGATGTAGGATGCAGCTTTTTCAAATACCTAATGATAAATCTACCTCTGAACAAAACCACCACCACATTCTCAGCAGTCAGTTCTACCAGTTGCTTCTGTGGGTACCACCAGGTTAACACAGAGCATTTTGAGTAATTCTCTGTCTCCTGGATAAAGGAAATCAGTTTTAAGAAGAAACCTTTCCAGAGGAATACATATCTGGAATTCAAAGAATGATTATCTAGTTCTGTGCTTAGTTTAAAAGAAAATATAAACATTTATGAAGCTTTCTTTGTTTTCTGCTTTCATCTCATCTAGCCTTCCAGTGAAAGAATTGGCCTCCACACACAATTATTTTGCCAGATTGCTTTGAAGATTTTGATTATGACATACTATGTTTTGATAAATATAACTTCATTCCAGACTGTAAATTAAACCAAACACTTATTTACACTGCTTACAGCTTAAGAAAAAATAACTTACTAATTTTACCTATCCATAGTTTCTTAACCTGAGACAAAACCAAAATTGTTGGATCACAATAAAAAACTTGCTCTCTTATTAAGCAAACACAGTGGATACATTAGCATTTTGAAAAATCAACTAACCCTCACATGGGCTTATTACTGCTTTTGCTGAAGAATTTGATCAGCTGTAGAACTCCAAGTCTTATTAGAGCAACTTAAAACTTCTTATTTGGAAAAAAATTAATTGGCGCTCCAATGACTTTTGGCAGTTTTAGTTCCTATTCCTAACCCAAAAGAGGGGAGGCAAGAATTATTTTCCAGGCATAAGACAATGACAAGGTAGGAAAGTGAATAAAATTTCAAATTAGTCTCCTAAATGAGTTCTCTAACATTCATATTTTGTTCCTGTGTAAGTAATTAAGGTTTCAGCTGCACTCAGGTTTTTTTCCCTAGGTAAGTCATTATAAATTCTGTACCTAGTTAATAAGTGCTTTAAAAAAACTGAATTAATTAATACCAGAAGCTGGCACTGAAGAACCAAGGACAAGATATACGTAAATACAAATGTTCTCAAGTATAGGAATCATACCTGTTATTATGGAGAAAATAGCAAACCTTGCTGAAACTGACTTTAACTTCAGTGTGAACCCCAGTGAGTGCAGGTTGGTCACACATTCTGATTTACTACTCTGATGCCAGAACTATCTCAAAACAAAATCAGAGAATTATTGCACTGATTAATTGAGCGTGCTTTGGTGGCAGGTAGATCTGCTGCTGTACAACCCAATACAGTATGGCCTCAAACCTCTCACTAGCCTAACACATTTCTACTTAAAGTCAGATTTACTTTTATTTTTTCTTAAAGAAAAAAGCAAGGTATTAGAATATTCAGCAGAATGTCACTAAGAGGTGACTTATTTACACAGAAGCAGAGGGGGAAGAGGGAAAGTTTTAGCAGGGGACAGCTTTAACAGGCATGGAGACATAAAAGCTTAAAGAGGAAAAAGAGCTTGACCATAAAACGCCTCAAATATTGGAGGAAAGGAAAAAAATTCCACTGTGTGTTTGGCTGTCAGCAAAATCATAAAAGTTCAGAGAGCTATATCACCTATAATAAGACAGTCCATTTTTTTTATGGCTTGGCTGGCAAGTATAGGAAATTCAAACTTTTCCTTACAACAAACCAAGGAGAACTTTACAGCCATGCTCTTCTTTCTTCCTCTTCACTTTGTCAGTTTTGTTCCCTTTCTCAATTCAGTGCTGACATTGGCACTAAAAATGACTCTTCTCTCAGCAACATCTGTCCAACCATGCTATTTGGCCCTCCAGCCCTCCCACCAGCCTCCCATATCAACCACAATGCCCCTGAGGTTTCTCCCCCTCCCAAGCTCAAGCCTTCCATCACATTTTGTTACTGCCTAACCACGTATCTGACATTAATATGAAGGACTTTTCCTCTTTTTTCTTGATTGTGAAAACAGAAAAACAAAAATAGGCTAGTGATCTGTTATTTAGTACCTATAAGCATATCCCTCCCCAATAGTCGTTTAGAAATTAATCCAATTAGTTCACCTGTCAAAAATTATCAAGTAACAAGTGTCCAAAGTCTTCACAGAACAATTTATGTTGGAAGAGACCTTCAAAATCATCCAGTTCAAACCCCCCTGCCCTTGGCAGGGACAGCTTCCGCTAGACCAGGTTGCTTTAAGCCTCATCAAATCTGGCCTGGAACACTTTCAGGGATGGGACAGCCAAACCCCCCCTGGGCAGCCTGTGCCAGTGTCTCATCACTTTCACAGGAAACATTCTTCCTACTGTCTAACCTAAACCTCCTCTCTTCCAATTTAAAACCATTACCCCTTCTCCTTTAACCTACACCTGTATCAAATGTCCCTTCCCAGCTTTCCCATAGCCCCTTTAGGTACTGGAACATGCCCCAAGGTCTCAGCAGTGCCTTCTCTTCTCCAGGCTGAACAACCCCAACCATCTCAGCCTGTCCTCATAGCAGAGGTGCTCCAGTCCTCTGGGCATCTTTGTGGCCCTTCTCTGGACTCACTCCAACATGTCTTCCAAACATCTATAGAAGGTTGAAGCTCCTTTTTCACCCCCTCTTTGAAGAACAGGGCAATCAGTCAAATTCTGGACTAAATTAAGTATCTGACTTTAATCTGTCCTTGAGGATTTAATGCTTTATTATGATGCTGATAAGTGAATTATTCTTCAGTCCAAAGAGAACTGGACTCTGTGGCATGCAGCTGTTGACAAGAACCATCATACTGGTATGCGACATCAAGACATGATTTTAGCAGACTTGCTACACAAAGCAGGACAGAGCAAATGAGTGCTTTTAGGAAACTTGACTAAAGGAAATCTGATACTGTAACGAGGAAAGATGGCCTTATTAATAAAATTTCTTCCCCATTGCTAAACACATCTCACTACAGCAGCTAGCTAGAAAGCCTCTTACTAAATGTTTTGGAACCTAGGGGTTTGGATTTGAGTGCAGTTTCTCAGGCTGTATCCCATGGCCACATGTGGTCAGCAGAACAGAGGCAAACTAAGAAATGTGTTTGGGTTTGTGTTTTTTTTTTTTCCCCAATGGATTCATTCCCACTTATGCTGACAAAAAAAACCAAACCAAAACATGAGAAATAAGACTAATAAGGACAGTTTAGCCCAAATATTTGAGTCCCAAGTGAAGTCAGTGTATAAAGGGGTTGTGTAATCTTTGTAAATATAAAAAATTAAGGAACATGACTGAATAGTGAACTTGACTAAAGGAAATCTGATACTGTAACAAGGAAAGATGGCCTTATTAATAAAATTTCTTCCCCATTGCTAAACACATATCTCACTACAGCAGCTAGCTAGAAAGCCTCTTACTAAATGTTTTGGAACCTAGGGGTTTGGATTTGAGTGCAGTTTCTCAGGCTGTATCCCATGGCCACATGTGGTCAGCAGAACAGAGGCAAACTAAGAAATGTGTTTGGGTTTGTGGTTTTTTTTTTCCCCAATGGATTCATTCCCACTTATGCTGACAAAAAAAACCAAACCAAAACATGAGAAATAAGACTAATAAGGACAGTTTAGCCCAAATATTTGAGTTCCAAGTGAAGTCAGTGTATAAAGGGGTTGTGTAATCTTTGTAAATATAAAAAATTAAGGAACATGACTGAATAGTGATGATGGCATTTTCTCCATTGAGTCTTAATTTCTGGAGAGTGGAGCAACACAGACTGTATGAAACAAATTAGCAAGAAAAACAACTATTGGGAAGGTCGCAACAAGCTACCACCAGTCTTTAGGCTGGGTTCTCTGATTAGGTGACACTTCTAACACTTGCAGGTGGAAAAAGGATAGAGAAATGCATTCCCCTAGCCTGGCTAAAGGAGTGAAACACTTGGTGCTTTTCTTGAATGAAGATTCTCTTACTGGTTTTATACTGCTCAACAATTATTTGCCCAGTTTGCAGATTCTATGAAAGCTTCACAACAGTATTTTTCTCACAATTAGAGCTTTTATAACAGGTTCCATTACTATAGCATTTGAACAGTATTTGGATTAAACTGAAGTTATAAATTTAACAAATACCACTCATTTCTCCCCTAAGTAATGATAACATAGCTCAGATTTTTATTAAGCTATCTCAGATGCTATAATATTGCTAAACTCAAGTGATAACCATACTACAAGTTGGATGAAAAGAGCATAAGATTTTAACAACATTTAGCAAGCTGTTAATTACATTTTGGTGTAATAGATTCCACAAGTGGCAGTTAAGTAGAGTTGCAGTTTAACCAATGAAATAAAAGGTAGCATCTAATTTGTTATTTTACGTCTTCTCTTATGCTAATCTATCAGAAATCCAAGAAGGGGAACAGAAACACTTTTTTAATCATACTTTTCATTAAATCCATTCTATACTGCTATTTCACATGTAAGAGAGTGGCATGTATTTTGTCATACCTGATATATACAGATATAAAGCATCTGTTTCTGACAGAAAACACAATTGCTGATCTAAATTGTGACTTAGTTAGTGAAACCAGCGGGGAATGGTGGGAGGAAAAGGGAGAGAAAGAAGAGGGTGGTAGAACACTTCCATTCAGTGCTGCACAGATCCATTTTAACATGAGCCAGCAGTGTTCCCAGGTGGCCAAGAAAGCCAGTGGCATCCTGGCTTGTATTAGAAATAGTGTGACCAGCAGAAGCAGAGAGGTGATTGTGCTCCTGTGCTCAGCACACTAGTCCTGCATCTCATTAATATTATCCTGTTACAAATGGCATGCTCAGCACACTAGTCCTGCATCTCATTAATAAAATATTATCCTGTTACAAATGGCACACTTAGAGCAACCCTCCCATTGAAGAAAATATCAAGTGCTTCACCCAGACACCTCAAACAGCAGAAAATGTCCCTTAGATAAGCTTATGACATAAAATTTGGTTGACCTGCCTTATGAACCAGACTATTTATAACATGTAACACCTCTGCCCCTTTGGCATTGTTAACAAAACCACGGAAATAAACCTAGTCGATTAATTTTTTTTACCAACTGAAATGGCAGACAATTCCCCTTGCTTTTCACTGTTCTATGCCTGTCTTGACTGCTGAGATGATAAAAAAAAGCAGTGCAGGAAAAACAAATCAGTCAATCCCTTACAGATGGCAGTCGATGAAGATATCTAGAAGACACGCCCACCACTTGAGGATGTCCCTTCACACCATTACTAAGGAGGGCTGTACAGATTGTTAATTACCTTACTGTAATGGCAATAAGTGACAAGAACAAACTGTTAACAGCAGTCATTAACATTAAAAGCTTGGTAAATTTGTTTTGAAGTATATATACCATTAAAAAAATCTATGCGCAATTATTCAGAGCTAAACCAGACTATGTCACTATTGTGGCACGTGATCACAGCACTTCCCTCCTGCAAAGATTTCATAGTGGTGCAAAATATGTTGTTCAAATGTTATGCCATTACAAGTTGTGATGTGACTTCACCTGGCAATTATAACTGAAAAAAAAATAAGCAGCGCAATGGAATGACATCAGTCACTGGAAGATTGCCTTGTATTTTATGTTGGTGTGAGAGAATACAAGAGGAAAAAACAGATGCAAAACAAAATAACTCAAAGAAATTATAAAGGCCATTAAGCAGTGATGTAGACTGTGAATCTCACTTAAAACTGGTAGGAGACTTACTCAATTATCAAACTGCTCAAAGTGAAGCTAAGAATAGCTGTAGAAAGATAATTACATTCCCACAGTTTAGTGCTGCCATTAGATTATTTGAAATGTCCTTTAGACTTTCAAAACTGAGGGAATATAGGAACAAAAACATCCATCCTGTTCAAGTCAAAAGGGCTTTTCAAATATTACATGCTGTATAGTTTAGAATTTATGTAACAGTTAAAGATCTTACTGAGCTGGAAAATAGAGACTTTTCTGTTCCAATTTGTTCTTCAGTTATTTTCCTGTCAAGTAATATAATCCCACTTTGAAACATATAGTCAGAAAAATGCAGTTGGCTCTTCACAAGTTTCCAGTGGTATAAATTGACAGTAATATTTGACAAAACACATGGGCCTCAAAGAAAGTTGGTTTGACAATTTCTAAAATGAAAATTACGTAGCTTGATATATATTACCCTAGTATTTTCCTGTAACTGCTTACTCTGTCACAACTATATTATTACATATTTACATGTTTGTGTACTAGAAAAAACGGCATTGGTTTAAGTGGAGAAAAAAATAGCATACACAAAAAAAGGAAGTCCACGTCTTAGAACAATTATAACAAAAAAGAAGGAAATTACTTCATTTTCCCATACTTAATTTCAAGTAATCACAAAACTCATACTGTGTATCACTCCTATGTAGCTAGCATCATAAGATAAAATTATTACTATCTTGGAAATACATATTTTAAGTTATTAACTACAATTTTTTAATATTTATTTTTGCATACAATTTTGAAAACTAAAAATAAAGATACAAGGGCTCCAAGCAGAGCAAACTCAATCTTTGTTGAAATGTTCTGTTTCAAAAAGCAAAGCTTTTCAGAGATGCATCAGTTTTGGCAAAGCTTTGAACATGAATGTATCTAAGGTCCAAGGTGAACGCTCTCTGGTTACTCCTGGTGACTCCAATTGAAAACTTGACCTTTCAGACCATAGACATTTCAACAATTCCATTTCACAGAAAATAAGTTTGTGTCATTCTCAAGCAGAACACCTGTGAAAGACAGCTGATGATCTCTGAACATCAGCAGTGAGTCCTTTTAACAAAGTCCTTTTCATGTTATTCATTTTTAAACTTCCCAACCACCATAAAATAGTAGGATGACCTGTTTTTTAAATATAAACAAGCTTTACAGGTATTGTATACAGTTATCAAATTAATCTTAAATAATGAGTATCCTCCAAGTTATGGAGACACTCAGTCCTATAACTGGAATAACTGTCTTCTCTCAGCGATGCAAGTAACAAAGCTGTGAACAATAAGTTAACATTTTAGCTACCGTTCTCATACAAGAACCAAGCCATTCTCAGTGTCATCTCATGGCATCAGCTTTCCAGAGACTAAAATGTAGGTTTTTAAAATGTGAATTCATGAGACACTTGGGACCCTCCAGGCACTAGAAAAATACTGTTGAAAGCATTATGGGCCTTTCACTACCTACTCAGTTCTTCAGCCATTTCAAGCTGGCCCTTGCATAGAAAGCTGGTTGCCAGTATGTTTTTCTCAGTCCCTTAAGCCTATTCACAACCCAGTGAAACCAATGTGATCCCTGGGATGCTGCAGTGCTCTGCACTCAGGGAGCAGCTGGCAGATATTCCTCAAAGTATTTCCATTATTGCAACAAAACAAGGCGAAACGCATAAACCTGCAAATCAAGGCACAACAGTCCAGGTCTGGCTGGGAAGACCACCAGCCTTGGAAGCAAACCCAAGGTGTTAGTCTTTTATGGCAGAAAATTAAAAAGCTATTTCCAGTATCAGTAAGAAGTTTGTGACATACTAAGGGCTTTTTAAGTAAAATAAAAACCTGAGCAGCACTGTGAAGGTTCTGCAAAACAGCTACCCCAGAAAGATGAACTACAACTTGTATTTATCTGCATAGTTGACAAAGTTCTCACCAGTTTCTAACAGATCTTCTGGGCAGATGAAAACTTCAAGCAAACAGATTTTTAAATGCTAAAAAGATGCTGTGCACACTTTACATCATTCTAAATACAGAAGTTACAGTACAACTTCATTTCTTCAAAGATGGGAAACTACCAGCTGGAAGGAAGTTGCAGGATCCTAAGCACAAGCTCAGAGCACAGATTCAGGAAAAAAAGCAAATATTTATGAATATGAAAAACATGTTACTAGGAGAGACAAGCTAAGTTTTACACAGAATGGATAGAAGAGTTTGCAATTACTGCCACGTTGTGTATTTTTTGTCATGTGCCTTCATTAACTTGTTTAGGTCACTCACATTTCCAGAACCTTTTGCTACTCTACTTTGACTCAGTCTAGTTTGTTCACATATACACATACATGCCTATATTTTAAAGATTTATTACATATACAGCTGTGCATAAATCTTCCAAAGGGAAAATGTCATTCGATCTACAGTTACGTGTTTTACCAAAACATTGGAGAAGCAATCGTGGGACATGAGGAAACAGCATCAGCAAACAGTTATTCAATAATTATCACAATTAAATCGATACTATTTGATAAGGCACTGTCCCCTTGAAAGTAAACTTTGTTGCCTGCATAGAAGCTGCTGTATACTGAATTAATTTGAAACCAACTATTTCAGGCCATTCCAGTGAAAGACCAATGTGCTATGTGACACATGGATCAGGAACCCACCTACAGCTCCACTGCTGTTGCTTAAAAGTAATTCTGTGAGTTAACTGAGACTCACAAACAAGGATTTTTTCCATCTACACGAAACAATTAAATATGATATTAGCAGCATCAAATAAGGTAGATAAAGTAATAGTGTAATTGAATGCTTGAGGAGGCTAATGGTTTTGCTTTCACTTTATAATGGATTACACTGTATTCATGTGCTATAAAAACCAGACATGGGATCAATAGTTTCCTCTGCTCAGAAAGCCTCCTTGCCTGGAGCATAATAGATACCTAATTTAAGTCTCATTGCTCAGGCTCTCTTAATCATGGAATAATTCATCATGAAAAAAAAAAAGGTACTTTTTTAGAAGCATAATTTCCCTATCATTGCATTTTAAGAAAGCTTTAACTAACTTCCTCAGCTTTAACTCCATGGAAGCAAAAAGTCCATTTACCTTTGGACCCACTTCAATTCTCACTTGATAGAGCAGTACCTCTTGATCAGCTCAGCTGCAGAAATGTGCAGAAATATGGATCCTTGTGCTCTCAAGGGGGCTCTTTACACACTGTGAAATGCACTCCACTAACAGAGTTTGCATATTTACAACCAAACAAACTGTAAGTGGAAAAAAATCATCATCTCATTCTTTTCCTTGTTCAAGTCAAGCTTACAACAGTGGAAAAAGTAAACTTAATTTTGTGTTAGCAGTAACTAAGTTAGTGATGCATATTGAAGATAACAGCATGTTGCAGCACCAAGCACAGGAAAAAGCCAGACCTGACACCACTGCCCGTAAAGCGGATGGGAGAAATTTCATAGAATACAAAGCATATCCACAGAGATTCCAGTCTTCCAGGACAAAAAAAAAAGTAGTGTTTCTGTCTGCAGATTTCTTCATTTGTTTGTGGGGGAGGGTTTGCAAGCAGTTTTGTTTGTGGCTTTTTTTTTAATAAAGCTTCACAAATTTAAGGTTCACAAATTTTGTAGGAACCCAAGTGCTTTTTGTCTAACTTTTTCCTTTCAGATCACCAAGTACAGTACTTATTTATACTAGTCCACCAAGCAGTCCTCTAAAAATACACTTCCTACTCAATTGGCAGAACTCAGACAGTTGGAAATGTCTGTGGTTCTTAAAAAAAAAAAAAAAAGAAAAAGCCCAGAAAAAACCCAGGTTTATGATAAAAACAGGACTAGGACAACAGAAATACGTTAAGGCTACTTGATGAACCCTTGTTGGTGCAGAGATAAATGCACATTTTCACTTTATAGTAATCACTTCTGTCTCTCTTAATTACCCAGCACAGCCAGATCAAATAAACCTTACATAGTGAAGTGCTCCTGGTCAAAAGAGAGTATGAAGGCCAAAGAAACATCTGTATTATTACTTTTTTTCTTCTACTCTTTTTTATCTTGCCCATGAAGTCAGAGCCTTTTTCTGAGCCAAGGTCCTAGTAGCTTTGGTGAGAGTTTGCATTTTAGACTATTAAGTATTAGTATAAAACTGACCTATGAATCTCCACATTACCTAAAACAGTGCATCTGAAGACATGAAAGATACTTAATAGAGAAACTAAAGGAAGAGCACATATGACAAACCTGAGAATAAAACAAGTAAACTTTGACTGCAAAGTGAATTAGATCTGGGATCTGAATTTAAAAAAAAGCCTCAGATCTCTGAAGTCAGCTACTGACAAGACAGCAGGATGCACCCAACCCAGAACAAAACTTAAGGATGGCAGTTAGGAATTCTTAACATTCTGGCAGGGCATGAACTCTATAAAAGGAGATGGGTCAGCAATCAGTTAAATAACTGAAATAATATGTAGGTGAACCACTACAATTGACAGAAGCCAAGTCAAGGATAGTGTAAGAAGAATAGAGTGAGGAATGTGCTGTAAGATTATATTACAATATAAACTTGGCATCACAATGCACTTCTGTGGACAAGAAAATGTTTTTGACATGCAGTCATGATCAAAGTAATGGGCAATAGAGTCACCAGACACAAATGGACTCCCTGCTGAGCTTATTACTTCAGAGAAATGTAGGAGCTGCAAAATAACATTCAGAGCTTAAAACCATACACAGCAGAAATAAAAAATTAAACGTATTGACTGATATCAGATATTGTGTGAACAGAATTTCAGAGTCACACAGAGCAAAAAGTATCTGCAATAACATTCCAGCCCTGCAATCAATGCAAAGGAGAGCTCTCAGACCCAAAACACATCAGCATGCCGAATGTATCCCAGAAAAATATATCTACATCAATATCATACAGAGCTCACATATTCAAAGACAAGAGATATTTTCTATTGATTGCTGGAATTACATTGTCAAGAAAGAATCTGTATGAGTAACAAAGAAAAACTTCCCAAGTTATAGTAACAGTAGGATGTTTTTTAAGAATTAGTCAATAAGAAGAAAATACTGGCAATAGCCACATTTAGCTGAAAAGATAGCTCTTGAGAAAGCAATCAGTCTAAATAGTTGGTGGTGAGGTCTCAAATCCGAAGCAAATAATGGAAAACTAGGATTTGCATTTAGCACTGAAATTCAGGAGCACTAGTGAAGAACAACTTCTAAAAAGTACTAACCCTGCATTTAACAGAAAAATCAGAGCAAACATGCTTGTGACGGTTAAAAATGGTGAAGGTATAAACATTTTTAAAGCTAAGACAAGCACCATCACCGCCAAAGACCATGTGCTTAAAGAAACTGCTCATTCCTGGAGTGACAATCTCGTGGGTCTCTAAGGCAAAAGTTACTTATCACGAAAACCCGTGATACCCGGAGGGGACCACTCCTGCTGCAGGGAGGTATAAGCCTATGGAGAAGCAGAAAAGAGCTTCTCTTGTTTTGAGGTGGGAGGCTGCCAGGCATGCTAATGAGGGCCCTCAGACAAGGATTTATCCAGACAGCTGGATCAAACAGATGAATCTCAGAGCATACACCTCTCAGAGCAGGGAGAGGGGCAACACCTCCAAACAACCACTGACAATGTGAGAGTCTGAGCTGTTTCAGGGTCTGAAAGTTTCCAGGGAGCTCATGCAGAGGTTATAAATACTCTAAATTGCATCATATTATGTCATATATTCATTGTTATTATAGCAAAGTTTGACTGGAAAACTGTACATTTGAGACTAACATTATATTATTCAGTTGGAACAAACACTGAATAAAGCAGATCTCCCAAGTGCCTGGTCCCAGAACAAATCCTAAAGATTTCCACAGGACTTATTTTCCAGGTATGCAACACAATATACATTTGAAATACATTATTAAAGCAGGCCCTTCAAATTGCTCCCTTTCCTACCCTGAGTTGAGGAGATTGCATTTCTGTGTTATCTCCCAAGAAATTCCAATGCCCATTCTACCTCTGCCTTGGTCTGAAAAGGCTCCACCTCACTGTGCTATTAAAGCAAGAGATTTAGCTAGCAACTTCAATTATAGGAAGGGCAAGTAAATAACTTAACCCAGTAAGAAGTTAAGTGCTCCAGAACCTTAACTTTTTCCCCACATAAAAAAAACGGCTTTTGTGTCATAACCTAGAAATTCTGAGACAATGAACAATTTTTAAAAGTTTAAGTGTCAATACAGAAGAGGTTGGCAACACCTTTTCAAATATCAATGTGCATTTATGTACATTTCTAATATAAACTTGTAGCAATCCCAGGAAAATACATACTGCTTGTACATATAAATGAATTAATACATTTTTCTTACTACTTCTAAGATTGACTTGCAATGAAATGTAATGCTTTCTTGTCCAGCCAGTAACAGAGTATAAACTACAAAGCTGCTTCATGAAATGTCCTGATTCTTTGTTGTATTTGTTTAGCTCTCTCTTCACACTCAATTTTAAAGAACTGAAAGGCTTTCGTCTCCGTGCAGTGACTTCTCATTGTAATTCTGGAGAAGAGGTACATGCAGAACTATTTTACTGCCATTTAATAGCTGTCCAAGCACATAAGATGTCTTTCAGCATATTCAAGGCTTACCAAGACTTATTCTGATTTCTGCAGTCATGCTCTGAACTGAGGACTACCTTCCCTTTTTAGTTCTTCTTTGCCTGTCTGACACCTTCAGACACATCACATTAAGTCACTATAAATCAAAAGGTGAAGGAGACTTTTCGCCCCCTCTCTACCATCAGCCCCCATTCTTCTCTGCACCCAGTACAACAGTGACCAGGCAAAATCATCCACCCATCACATACAAGTACACATTTCTATTTCTCCCTCTTTATGGAAATTTAAGTTCAACTCTCATCTTCCATAGACAAACTATGAAAAGGATGTTCAGCTTGCTTTTGCACTCATACTACTCCTACTTAACTGGAAAAAGAAGCTGACATACTGCTTTTCTTGCATAAGAGCAATAAACATCCCAAGCTGCTAATAAATTCCCTCCAACAAGAAAACCCTTAGCAGCTTCCCAGGAAAAAACAGTGGAACCAGTAAGAACAAAGAGTTTGTAACATCAGGTTTATGGAGAAAGAGAACAGGAAACCCAGCAGTAAGCCCCTGTTCTAGGTCTGCTCTACAATGCAGAAATACTAGTTACTTGCACTAATTTCTAGTTCTTTTAAGATTATCTGATTAATAAGGCTGAGTGTTTAGTTTGGTTTTGTTTTTCCACAATGTAGAATGGGAAAATGTTTGAAAACCTGAAGTGTAAAAGAAAACAGAAGGTATTTCCTAACCATGCAGAGCACAGCTGTTATGAAGGACCTGTATTTCTGTCTTTTGGAACAATTAATCTGTACTGGTTCAATACAGGTTAACTGGACTGTTGGTGAGTCTTTCTAATCTGCCCTAGCACAGCTTTGTAAGAAAGTTCTTGGTTGTTCAGCACACCCTATACAATTATCTGAGGTCTTTCAACAATATTATTGCCTTTTCATTTCTTTCAGTGTAAAACTCCAAGGAGGTTTTATGTAATCGTGCCCATTTTCTGAAGGTTCAATTTTCTGAAAACTTCTGCAAGCCCTTTGTACATCCTTTTGATCCAGAGGGGAATTAGGTAATACAGTTCTCACTCAGGCATAAACTTCAAGGTCAAAATTGTACAGATTTTATGCACATCACCCTCCTGATACTGTTTTCACATTTTCACATGCCCACAGAGAGGCTGTGGAGTCTCCTTCACTGGAGACATTCAAAACCTACCTGAACATGTTCCTGTGTGATGTGCTCTGGGTGATCGTGCTCTGGCAGGGGGTTTGGACTAGGTGATCTTTTGAGGTCACTTCCAACCCCTGAAATTCTGTGATCTGTTACTGTTTGCACTTTTCTCTTGTGAAAGATATGGGATAATTTTCCTGCTTGTTAAACTGTATTGTTTATTCTTTCCAGCTATTTTCATTAATGGCATATTGATTTGAAACATGGAATCCAGATCTTGCCTTATTTAAAGCTGCTGGTCAGGAGACCATCTTCCTCTTCTTCCTAGGCTTGCTTCTCTGTGTAAGTAGTAACACACAAGTAAGTTCCACACAACTAGTGATTTCTTCCTTAATCTTCAAGTGGGTAGGAAGTAAGACAAGACAGCTCCTCCAATGTAGTTCACTTGGACACGTTGCTCTGCTTTTGTATTAGAGAAAATGTGGGGATTTTACAAGTATAACCTGCAGTTCAAACAACCTGTACATCTGTGAAAGCTCTTGGAAATTAAAGCACTCAAGTATGTGCTCTGAAAAATGGTGGTACCTTCCCAGCTATTTCAGACAGCAAGAAAAAGAAAAGAACTAGCTAAAAGAATCAGCTAACACAGAAAGCTATGGAGGATCAGTGCAACCAAGGTATTAGGGGAGCAGCTATGGAAGATCAGACAGAGGAGCTATTAGGCAGCGAGGTCTACTAAGCTAACTCTTCATGTATTTGCTCTATAAATAGCACTCACTAGAGCTGAATTGCAGTTCCATGTCCATGGGTGATACACCAGAAGGATTGAGCCAGACTTTTTTCAGTGATGTTCAGTGATAGGACAAGGGGCAATGGGTACCAATTGGAGCACAGGAGGTTCCATGTAAACATCAGACAAAACGTCTTGCCTGAGAGTGACAGAGTCCTGGGACAGGCTGCTCAGAAAGGTTGTGGAGTCTCCTTCACTGGAGACATTCAAAACCTACCTGGACACGTTCCTGTGTGATGTGCTCTGGGTGATCCTGCTCTGGCAGGGGGGTTGGACTGGATGATATTTTGAGGTCCCTTCCAACCTCTAAGATTCTGTGATTCTGTGTAATTACAAGATTAGGCAACAAAGATACATGGAACAGGTCTGTACTGGATGTGCCTCCCCTGTCACCAACTCAGCCTAACAGAGTAGCTCTGATCTATTACTGGAGTACACCAGAAAGCCTTGGTTACAGCTCACAACAGATGTGTAGTGCAGCCCAGTCTTTGGAGGGTTTTTCTGTTGGGGTTGTTTTCAGGTTTATTTCTCCATTTGAATCAAAAACCAGTGCAGTTTGAAGATTACTAATTTCTCAAGGATGTAAAAAAATTGCCATAACCATGCATGAGTATGCTAAGCTGAGCAAGAGTTCTCACTAGGTTGAAAATTTGAAGGGAACTGCCAAGACATCTCAGAGGTTGGACACAGGTAAGGAGCACCCAGGAGAGGTCAGTCAAGTCTGTTATGAGCCGCAGTCACAGGAAAATACCTGATCAGACTGACAGCAACAGAGAGAGAAGCCAACATTTTGTTGTGTGAGGTTGGGGAAAATTAATAGATTCCTTCTGAAGTCTTGTTAAACTTCACAGGGCATAATTCTTATTCTGAAATGTATTTTAATCCCAAACCTGCAGTTCCAGCTGCAGTGAATTCAACCCATCAAATCTTCCTGTTTCTAAGCACAGAAACTTCAGCAGCTGGAGAGGACACACTTGGGAGACCTACAACAATAACAGCTCCCTTGAATCACACCCCTGGGTTCCAAAAGGGCACTTGTGTGCTCCTGCTGTGCCCTGCACTGCAAGCACTGTAATCAAACTTCATGGCAGATTTCTTCAGGACTACATAGTTCCTTAGAACTTCTCCTTAAAATTTATCCTTTGTTGTGATGCTCCCCACACCAAATCTCAAGAATAGTTAGATGGCACACAGAGCTCATTTTCCACCCTGCCAATCAGTAGTATTTTATTCCTTGTGCCTCCTTGCCTTTTTCACACATACTCTGTAGTACTTTTGTTGCAGAAACAATTATTCTCACTAGAGAACACCCACCAGATGCTAACAAAAAAGGTACAAATTATGCCTTGAAAATAGATTTTTATGTTTATGAGAGGCTAATCAATTTTTATTACCTCTGTTACAAAATAGCTACAGCAATGGGAAGATATACCCATCTAGAAAGAATAATCTGAAATTGAAGGCTCCATTGTAAAGTAAGAGGACAAAGAACCTAGAACTTGTGACGATATAGATCCATGAATCCTACAGTTTAAATAACTACATTGTGGTTTTATTAATGGGAAATGAGTTTACACTTAAATATCTTAACCAGCCACTAAAAGACCCCACCAGAATTTGACATGTGTAAGTAACAGTTGACAAAATGAAGTCAGTGAAAAATGTTTTAAGACTCATGAATGTGACTGAAGATTACACTTAGTAAAGAAGGACCCAGCACAGGAAGGGAAGGCCCAAGTTCAGCCAACCCAGAAGAAGGAGCAGCACATGTACACAATCCTTGCAGCCAGTATGAACCCAACCCTGGTCCTACCTACTGGAGAAGCAAGCACCAATGGCTTGCAGGAGTAATGAGGACATTCATAGCAAAACAAGACTTAGTGAAATCCAAAGAGCTGCATCTACTTCAGAAGAAAACCCAAGCAACCAAATCAAAACCAAACAACATTGTGCAGCTCTGCCCTTATGACACCAAGACTGTTTGCCAAGATTGTCACTGTGACAGTCACAGTTCTGCATAACTGTCTCCTGAGCATCAGATGCAAAACAGCCAAGTGACACAAACTCAAAACTCCCAGGAGAACTGACAAAAGAATGAGGAGCCACAAAAAACACAGAAGACACCGATTTCAAGCCCTGCCATGATCAAAACTAAACTAATCATCTTATCACTGTCTGAAAATAGGGATGTTGAAGCCTCAAGGGAATGTGAAGCCCCAGTCGCCCTGTCACAGTCTAATCACTCACCGCCCACTCATTGCACCAGATACCTCAGACATTCCTAGAGCATTGTTATTCTGTATGCTGCTCACACATTGTTAAATGTTGAGGTGATTATGTTGGTTGGTGTGTAGTCTTGGGAGGAAGATGCAGAGAATCGCATCTTCAGGAACCCTTCCAGGGAAAAGCAGCATCACATTGTGTAAGAATTCAGGTTGTGTCATGCTGAGCATTAAAATCCAGGACACAAAGCCATTCTAGTTCAGAGGGGGAAAAAAAAGCTGTGGGTTAAGTCTGAACTAAAGAAAACTTATTTTCTGGCTTACAAAAATAAAGGAACTCGACACAGTAGTTATTGGCCGTACAAACCAAAGCAGTGAAGTTGGCATCCCTGTTCAAATACACCCCTGACCCAGACAAGGTAAAGGAGCAGCAACATAGGCATGCAGATGTACTTGGCCATCACTCTATCTGAAGTCAGCACAATATAAGTGTTGGCCTGCTGAGGTTTGGGGCCTTAAGTATGTTCAACTAAAATTATTCCATGGATCAAGTGTTTAAATTTCAGGTGCTGTTAACTTTTTTTGCTTTGACGCAGCATTAAATTTTTCTTTTGGTGTGTGTGTGTTAAAACAAGAAAACAGGTAATTAAAATGCATGTTCTTAACTCAATACTGCCTTTATTAAAATATTGACAATATCCTTCCTCTGCAACATCTATCACAATATTCTTATTAGTTCAATAGCCTTTGTCTCCAAACTACTGCATTGTCTCCCTCACTACTCTTAGCACTAGCAGGATTTGAGAGTAATATCATGAAGAGAAATGTTTCAAGGAGCATGCTTTGGATTTTCAGGGAAGAAAAACCTTCAATAGCCAGTTATCAGAAATAGGAATAAAAGACAAGTACCCAAAAAAACTGAAGAAAAACTTCATGTAGTGCATTGTTAAAATATCAACTTTGTAGAACACAGATTCACAAACTGGTTTGGGTTAGGAGGAACCTTAAGAACCATCTATTCCCAAACCCCTGACATGGGCAGGGGGACATCCCACTAGATCAGGCTGCTCAAAATACTGTCCAATATAATTGAAAAGAAAAATTAATCAAGCTAAAGGAATAGAAAAGAGAAAAATATAACAGTATTCAAATAACAGAGGGCTAAGGAGTGTTTGGAAAAAGCTGAGGAAAGAAAAGGGACAGTGATGCTCAATGTTGAACAGCCTTTGAGGAGAGAGCAGGGAGGGCTGCTACCCACAAGCCTGCAAGCTTCAGCACGGGGAAGAGGACAAGGGTTTTGTCAAAGTTGACAAACGGAGAAGATTTTACACATCAATTGATTTTCAGTCAGTAGCTGACTGAAAAAACACACTCTCAGGAGGATGCATGACTATTTCCACTTCAGACAGGGCTGCGTTCTCCCTACAGTTCCCTTCCTCTCCCCTCACCTATCTCCACCTGCACGCACAGTTTTGGGCCAGGCAGTGGCTCTTGCAGGAGAAGTAAACTAAGCCTGGGGAGTGGGAAATGCTCCTGGTCCCCACGTGAGGACACACACTCTGTCACCCAGCTTCACCAGGCAACACCAAAGGCACTTCCCTTCCATTGGAGGCCAGTTTCCAGACAGTTTGGTGGAGAAAGAGGAAACACAACGCATCCTTCAGAGGAAACCACACACCAGGTGTGACCAAAGCAGCTGGAGTAGCCAACACACACACACCTTCCATTCCTAACCCCAAACTGTAGCATATAGTGCCACTCAGCAAGAAATTTTAATTACATTTATATCCTACATCAAAACGATGAGTGCACCTTTTGTGGATTAAAGTGTCACTTTGGAACCAACTGTAACTTATACTGTGTTTTATAGTAGTTTTCTTTTTGTTTACCTGATATGACTGATCACCAGCCATTATTTCTGAATTTGCCCCATTATTCTCCTTTAACATATTGAGCTCAGAATAATATTCTACCTGCTGAAGTATATCTAAATTATTTCACATTCAATTTGTTTGCAGAGGTGTCTTGTTATCTTCTGACAAAACCCAAGATAAAGATTCTAGCCTGGAATTTTGAACAACAAAAATATTTGCTATTCTTTGGAAAAATTGTGGTTCACTAGTGTCAGGTCCATTTTTGTTCTGTACAGGGTGCTGCTCTTACTGTAAACTAAAAAATCAAGTGAAACCCTGTCAGGAGAGGGCACTGCAAATCCAGCATTTAGATCTGTAATTTACTGAGAAGCAGAATGTTAAGAGTTATGTTTGAGCTGCATATTTCTACCAGGGTAGTTTCCAGGTGAAAATCCCATGCAAGGTCCTAAGTAGAGTCCTAAGTAGATTTGAGATGCAAACAGCATATTAACTCAATTTCTGGTGTGAATTCAGATTTGAGTGTGGATGCCAACTTGAGCTGAAAGTTGGGCAAAAAAAAATTTATTTCAGAACCTCATTAGTGCATTATCTTGTCCTATCTGTGAGCTTAAAACAACATCATCAATTGTTCTTGCATTCTAAAGCCTGCAGGCAGAATCACTGCTTTTTGTGGAGTTTGCACAGCATTTTTTTCAATGAGAGTCCCAACACATTAATATAATAGTTTTGATGAGTGGCAGGTAGCCAATATACCTTTCCTACAACGTTAAAAAAATCCATAAGATTAAAAAGTAGGAGTCAATCACAAGGAGACATTATTAAGATCACTTTTTTTCAAAGAAGGTAAACCTCACTTGGACAGCAAATGTGACCTCTGGATTTTATTTTCTTTTTTAAATAATCTACCCTGAGTTGCTTTGTTTCTGCAACAGGAAAACATTTTCCCACATACAAGTGGGAGTTACTGTTATTTATAATTCTGCTGAGTGCAACTGAAGGTAGATTTTAAGAATTTGGTCTATGAACTCCTTAAGAAAGCTTGTTGAGCATTAATTTGGTAATTAAGGTAACTAACTCTACTCCAGAAATACTTCTTCATAAAACTATTGCAGTAGACCTGGCCTACTTTGAACTTATTCTTAGGACATCATTTGCATGTCATCTGTGACTCTCATTATAAAACAAAATTTTCAAATTATAATTTATGTCTCTGCTATTAGGTCTAATGAAGTAGGTTCATTAATGTTTCAACAGATACTACTTATTTTACCAAGCTGATATAAGTGAAAGGATAGCAGCATAAGAGATCCCTTATCTGGGTTTGAAGAAATTCCCACTCAGGAAGGCAATGCATACACACTGGATCCAGTACTAAGCCCAAGAACACTGTCATATTTCCTGTCTCAAATCTGTTCTGAATAAAGCAGTAGACACTGCACAATAATTAGTTTCAAATATCATCTAACCCTGCAGCCACTTCTGTCCAGGTGACATGCAACAGTCACAGATAGAGTATCTATGTTTGAGAGCTGTGTTCTAATTATCAGCTCATCTGACAGATTACAGTGGGTCACCTGTTGCAATAAGGAGATCAGGCAGTCTGTCAAGAAAGCACTTTCTCCTCTCCTTTGTAGATTTTGCTGCTTCTATTTCCATACAGACCATGTGAACTATTACAACATCATCTCTGATAGCAGCATTTCTGAAAAGCTGGATTAACAATCCCAAATGTGCTTCCTAATTAGAGCTTGTGATGTTTTCCTGTGGCTCATCCCTGTTTCCAGAGGCAATCAATATACATTTCCAACAAGAGCAGCAAGATCTACTTCTGCAAACTTCCAGCCCCCCTGAGAGCACATTGATTCCTGGTTGCATCTCCAGCTTTCTCTTCTGGGCATTCACAGGTGAATATAGACATGCATGAGCAAGACCTGGCCTCATCTCAAGCCCACTGAAAGCCAAGTAACTGCAGTTAATCATGGAGTGAGAATGTGCTAACACACCTCAGTGGGGTGCAATGCCCACCCACACTGCTCCAGCAGCATTAGGCTCCTTGACATCCAAGCACAAGGAGCAGATGCTCCTCAGCAGCCTGACACATAACACAGATCCCACTTTCCTTTGGGGAAAAAAAACACAAGAGTTGGGACATGAGGTCCAATGGGATCCTGGGCTGAGGCTTCCACAGGATACATTTCCCTTCAGCCTGAAACCAGCCTCTGATCCTTCAGAAAGCTCCAGCTGTCTGCAGAAACAGCTCTGGGGAACCCACACACATAAAACCACAGAAAAACACAAATTGAAATCTTGGAGTGTTGTCACAGCTGGAAACAAAGACAATATTTCCTCAGATATACCCCAAGCACATTAAAGTAGTGCAGTCATTCCTCTTATCCCCAAGAAATGCATGAGTACTCAAGAGGAAAAAATTAAGCTAGTTATGATGTTTGAGTGCAAGACACTAAAATGCTTAGGTGAAAAGACCAACCATCTCTTTATCTCCTACATGAATTTTGTAATTTGGTTTAAGTTAATACAACGGTCATCAGGTAGTCACCCAATTCACAAGAGTGGGGAACAGTGGTAAAAAACCAGAACACACCAAAAATCACAACCACAAGCAGTATGACTGACAACAGGCAACGAAACTTCAGGAACGACTAAACAATGGACTATGGCTGCATGCTGAAAGCAATATCCATGTGTTGACCTCTCTACATCAGACACTGCCCACAGCTACAGAGCTTTTTATAGCAAAAACATGCTCACTAGAGTTTTAAGCATATGAAGACTGATATAAGAAGCAGGATGATTTTTTTCCTTTCTAATTCAAACATGCTGCTCTAACTAGTTATGATTTCTCATTATACCAATGTGCCTTGAAGAGTCACATTACTGCAGGGTTATTACACCCAATAACTACTGACCCTTGGGCCATGAATTAAAATAATCCTGATCTACAACTCTATTTAAATTACAATACACCTCTCATTTTATGGACAAATCTCATCATGAAGATCATAATTGCAAATTGCCCACCACATATTAAGAAAAAGTTGGTTTTATTTTAAATTGAAAAGTAGGTTTTCTTACACCCCAGCAGCATACTATAAGGGTGATTAATGCATTTTGGAAATCTCTAGTTTAGTTTAGTCTTCGATTTAGTTTGTCTTCGATTTTGAGTTGCAGAAAAACAAGTTACTTGTTTGAATTAACATTCTTAATGCGTCTTACAAGATCATGATGCCATGAGAAAAGTAAATCCAAAACAGGTATCAGAAACAGCTATATTTATCCTGGTAATATGGGGTATCAGAAGAAATTTCAAAGCCTATTGTTGGAAAGAGATGTGAAAAAAGATATTTTGATCAAGTTATTATAGTTTATGCGGCAAGGAAAGTAACACACATACAACTAGGCAATTATTACTAAAAATACATATTAATTGCACTGGGAAAATGCAAATTGGATTATCCAAAGGGGTTTAAAGACAAGCAAAATGTTTCCAAGCAATTTTTCTTTTTCCAAGTACTACTCAAACTAGTTGTTTTACCATTGTTGTGCATGCCACAGAATACAGGTGACAATGCCTGTCTCCAAAGCTGCAGAGCCAGGACCATTTTCCTGATGAAATGTGATTTGTCATCTCTTACACGCCCTGGTTTCCAGTGAGCAGTAAAACCCCAGCTCAGTGGGTAACCAGAGCTCTGGGACTCCAGCAGAAAAAGTGAGCACCTGCCTGCCAGGTTCAGC
>NW_009953484.1:8716-18582 GCF_000747805.2 Chaetura pelagica | reverse complement strand
GCCAGTTTCAGCAGAGATGCCATTGTCCATATCTTTATAGTACAGAAAGACCCCAGTCATCTGGATTCCCATCCAAGTGGGATCAGCTACAAACAGATTTAAATATTAAACATTTGTTTCATTTCAGCTTTTTGTGGACTTTGACAGGTGGATATTTATTCCTGAAAGTATTAATTCAGTATTAATGTGATTATTTCTCTTTAGACTTTGTTTCATATTGCTTTTCAATACTTCTCTATATATAATAGTGCACCATGGTCTGAAGAGCACTAGCTACAAGATGTGGCAATAATATAGACTATTCCCAAGAATCTAATATTTCAGCTGGAATAGACCCACAACAATCATAGTCCAACTGCAATATATAACCACTTTTCTCCCACACGAACTTGAAATATTTGACTGATTTTCTGGACAAGAATTGCTTAAATCCACTGAAACAGTTCACAGCAGCTAAAGAATAATAAAATTAAGGTTAGAATTGAAAACTAGGGATAAAAATTTGAGCAAATGCTGCCTTTGTTTAGAGCCTGGAACATTTGTTAAAGGACAAAATGTAGCTATGGAAGAACACTTCTAAAAAAGGCAGAAAAATCAGCAATAAAAACATAAATGGAACTGAAGCAATATAATACAGACCCAGTTTCAAAGCATTTGAATTAAGTCAGTGACCATTGACTTCTGTGGATTCTGCATTTAATTTCTAGCAATCCAGTGTGACATTTTGCTAACAATGGAGATAAACACAGAGCACAAAGTCATTATTTTTGAAACACTTACATCTTCAGAACATTTTTCCCCATCTATATTTTACCAAGACAGAAAAGCATCTCTGCCACACAGCATTTCTACCCCATGTTTTATTTGTCTAATATGCATGTAACAACTTCTATTTAAATCAGTGATTGAAATGTCAAGGAAACATCACATCCTTGTCTAAATTCCTATGATATAAAAGCAGAGTGAAATATGAACAAATGCAACATTCTACACAAATCATTCAGTGCTTGGCTAATGTTTCAATATTTAAGTGCAGTTCAATCATCTGAATGAAATTTTGTTCTCCAACTATTGAAGTCATTCTGAACAAACGATAATGGAGAATGAATCATCATGAACTGTTAACCTAATCCAGAAAATTCTTTGTGAATTACTCACATATCATCTTGGACAAAGGCACAGAATACATTGTAGAGCCAGACTGATTATGGGTTACTAGTACATTTTTCACTTGGAGCAGTCAGCACTTAAAATAAGACTAACAACTGGCAGGGGATGAACAGAAACCACCAAATCTCAAACACTTTCTGCACACCAAAAAGCATTAACCAGAATTTCACTGCAGCAGCACTCTAAGAGCAAACCATGGGTTGTAAACTCGTTGAAGATCCATTATTGCCAACTACAATGAGATAGAGCAGCTCAACAGTGATAAACTGGAGTGGTTCTGGAAAATAAAGGCTCACTCAAGATCACCATGATGGTCAGTTAACAAGTATGCAGAGGAGTCCCTATCAGCAGTGACTGAGACTATCAGGATTTGTAAAGCTTAAATAAGGTGCTCAAAAGTATGGGGCTTACAGATGTTCCTAGAAATTATGACACATCTAATGTGGGGTCAAGACTGAAAAATATACACAAGTGCCTATTTGAAGAAAACAGACCTAGGCAGAACTCAACTTATGGGTAAATGACAATGAGCAAGGTCCTCTGAAGGTAAAGTTACAGCATTTAAAAAAATGGGAGCCTACAGAAGAACACAAAGAAAAATGGTCAAAACCACAATCTTTCTGGCATTATTTTCCAGTCATATGTGAATTTGTTACAAAAATGGTGACTTTAAGTTTTGAAAGCCTTCTCAGGGAGCAACAGAGCAGAGCACACACGTAAAAGATGCTTTGCAGAAAGAATCTGTAATGCTTAAAGACAACTGAAAGGACTACATTAAAGCAACACCCAAAAAGCTAGTAGCTGAGGTTATATATTCTCAAGTGACAGGCAGTTCCTGAGATAAGGAAACTAGTAACAACGCCCCTTGGAGAAGAGGGCAGAGGCAGAGTAACCTGGTTTAGTCATTTTGAGCTTGATCTAATGATAGAGACAGATAGTGGGATAGATCAATATGTTAGTTCAGGAAAAAATACAATTCTAAAGACAGCTGTGTCTGAGGGGCATTCACATGAGGGAAATTATGTGAACACTTTTGTAGCCATTTTATAAGGGTTTCCCAACTCCTTTCACAGGCAGATAGACACACCTATATAACATCATACCTGGAGAAACTGAAAAGATCCAAGTTCTGTTTATCCATTCTACACAGCTCTCTCCCTCATATACCACTCCAGCTTTGGCAGAAATAAGGAATCAAGGGCACAGTCATCTTATTTCTAGGCCTTCTGCTTAAGACACATTCCCCAGAGATACAGAGCACCACAGCACCAGGTCTTTTTACCTATTGTTCAGACTCAGTAAATGCCCAGCATTCTGCAGGCTGCAGTGAACTGTTTCACCTGAAAGACAATATTTTTCATGAGCTGTGGAAGCTGTGAGTTGAGCTCAGAAACTGCGTTCTCAGCACAAATGCTCTTCACTCTGCAAGGTAAAGATTCTCAAGCATGTATTTTTAAGAGCTCAAACCATCCTGATAACCACAGTGTTGATTATGGTGTTATCTGCTTTCTTATTTCATTTCCTGTAGTCTGAAACCATTGCACAATCCTTGCCTGTAAACCCAAACTTGTTGGGGTTTTAATTTTCAAGACCTGAGAATATGTTAGGGAAAGCACTGCAGCCAATTGAACATTCTGTTCCAGTCTGTTTCCATATATATAAAAAGATGAGTATCTTGTTTGTGCAATTACTCCTCAGAAGCACTAGAAAACCACACAGTCTCATCATAACAAGGCACATCACACCACATATGCTGAAACTACTATAAACCACATCAATGACATTCTCTACTAGTTTCTGCCAGGGTCAAAGTTTAAAAAAAACCCAAACAACAAACCAACCAAATCACAATATTTAAGACATTTTGTCCCTAAGAACACCCATACGTTCTCTTGGCAGATTTTGTTCCCATCTGACACTGATGCATGCTTTTCTCCCTTTTAATACTCTCCAGTTTTATCACTGAATGACAGCAGGATTACAGAAGACTCATCTCTGCAAAAGTATCAAGCAGACAAGCACTCAAAGTCTGTAGCTGAAGGAACAATGAAGCATAATTCTTGCACCATTTAGGGTTGGGGTTTTAGTGGTGTTGCTGAGGTGTTAGGTTTAAAATCCCATTCTTCAAATTCATGTGTTCAAGGTAATGATTTTTAGGAAACTTCAATGAAAGCTGTTGGAGTCTTTAAAGTCAGTTATTTACTTAGACAAGAAAGCACCTAAATTTGTGTTTCAGTAAGATAAATGCTTTAGCTATACACACAGACAAGAGCGCCCAAGTGTGCAAATACTTAACATAAGGCCACACAGACTAAGCTGGTTTCTCTGCTATGCTTTATCCACACAGAATGGTCGAACTGTTATTAACTGAGGTGGAGTTTCAGGAATACAAGTTAATAACCAGAACAATTCTATTTTTCAGTAAATTTTTTCCCCATAATTTCCACTGTTGAATCAGCTACACTGCTAACCTAGACAAATACTTGGGCTGGCTACATATACTCCACTCTAATCAAGTATTTGGGTTTCCATCATGTTCTTATGTAGAAGTGCTTCATAGCATATAACCAACCTTGCAGGCAACTGTCTAGAAAGGCTAAATTAATACAAGTTTTATTGTCAAAGATTATCATTAAAACCAAATGCTTCAGAGTTCTGTAGACTACGGTTATTTATATCAATAGTCACTATGCAACACAAAATTCACACTAAGAACAACTAAGGCAACTTTAATATTCAATGCTTTGCTGTTTCTAACCTAATCTAATCAGAAAATGGAACAGTATTCATGACAAAATGTCGTGTCAGTAACAACCAGGCCATCCAATTCAGTTTTATTTTCTCTAGAGAAGTTGCAGTGAGCTGTTTCATTATTGAAATTGTTTTGTCACCATGCTGTACAAAAGAGCAGTGGGGCTGTTCTGTACACAAATGTGGATGCTCCTTACTTCAACTTATTAAAAAACAGACATCATATAACCTCCTGATCCACTCAAAGTGTTCAGTGTCATAAAGATGTCAAAACTCCTGAAGTCTCCACATTAAAGATTGAGAAGGTACAGTGTGAGCCTAAGACATTCAGTTAGATCAAATTACAATTAGGACCCTCTAAAGCTAGTTTGTACAATGACATTCAATTGAAACCTAGAAAAGATTTTCTTACTATTATTGGGTCATTACATATAACTAATACGTTGTTTAACCCTATTGAAAATCAAATGTACTTATTCAGTGGTCAAAAGCCATCTTTTGCTTTCAACCTCCTCTTCAGTGCTCTATCAGAATCACATGATGACTTGACTAAGCTGTGATTACACCTAGGGAAAGGTGAGAGGAAAAAATCCTTTTTTTACAGTAAAAAAAGTAAACAAGTTTTTACATAACCACTGTATTTAATCCTACAAGTGTCATAGTTGAAACTTAGCTTTGAAATCAAGGACACCAAACCCTGACATGGTTCAGATATTTTTCTGAGTTAAACATCAATTTTTCAATCTCAGTCACCATTTCTAAACATGATTGACAATATTTAGCTCTATCCTGTGCAAACTGATTAAGCTTAATAAAAAGGACACAAACGTCTCTTACTGCATACATTGTCAATATACACGCTGGAACTCAACTCCCTAGTCATGAAATAAGAACTGGTTCCCAAAGGGTCAGGATTTCCTCCACTCTGCCACCTCCCTGCAGGTATAGCTACAGTCCTTCAGTTTTTTTAAAAACATTTTTACACTATAATTATCAGAGGGTAATATTGCTTGTCATAGCTTCAGTAAAAAAAGTCCAGAAGGATTGTTAATATTTGAGAACTGAAGCCCATGTATATATGGGTCCTCTTATTAAACATGAGACTGTTACTAAAAATCTTTCCCACTTATTCTGCTTGCAGTATTCTCTTAGATAACTGTGCATCAGCTCGTATGTATAATAACTCTCCTATAATCTTACCTGATCTATAAATAATTAGATCTGAAATGCTTTAAGTGTCAGGGATATTTTTTCCCTCCTGAAACACAAGCCTAGGGTGTAGAAGAGATGTGGCTTCCCCAGAGTCACCTAGTCAGTGGTGGACAGAACCAATATCAGGTCTCCAGAGGTCCCCACTGCTTTACTTGCAACTTTCATCATACATCTGATATAACTAAAGTATGTCTGTGGGTTTAGAGATATGAAAGCAGTCATCTTTGACTCATGTAACTTAGATTAAATGGAGCATATGAATTAAATGGAATACCTAAAAACATTTTGGACATATAATATGAAGCAGTGATTTTAAACTCTTACAGACAGAAAACTAGGTGAATTTTTATGCCCAGACTCAGACACAGACTTACCTTCACATACTAGATTTGTAACTCAAGGCACAGTGATGCATACTCTTAAGTGTTTCTTGAAAATAACTCAATTTCAAATACCAATCAGTTATCTTTATTCCTCCTGGTTTTTTCTTCTTTTGAATGCTTAGGGTACCTACACTTGAATAGTCTTCAAATTTGACTCAAAATGCCACGTAAGATATAAGCAGGCGAGGTCCTTATATCATTCAGTGTTCAATTACTGCTTGAATTTAAAACTAATCTTCTCATTTGCAAATTTTAAATAACTCAGGTTTTTTTCTTCATGTACAAAACTGTAAATAAATTAGCTTGGTTAAAGTTTCCTCTATAAATTTAGCAATGCACAAATAAAATTAAAAAAACAGAATCATAGTAATTTCTTAAACTGAAAGGTCAAAAAAGACAAGTATTTTACTCCTGCAGACTCATTTTTTTTTAATGTATAGTCTTAAATATTCGCCTCAAACTCTTCCAAGTTTGTTCTCAGTTTTTATGTCTGTATCAGAACTCCCACAGCATGGAAGTTACACAGCAAAACTGAGACTTTCTGCAAGAAACTGAGCACACTGGCCAACAAAACACTGAGAATGTCCAGCATTAAAACACTTGCTGACTCCAAGCATGAACAGCAATTCAGCTCCTGCAGTGAAATAAAAGCTTTCCCTGAGAACATCCCCAGTGAGGAGGAGACCACCTCTCAGATATTCCAACAGCAGGGAGCTTGATGAAACAACTTCCAGGTTCAAAAAATATACACAGAACCATTAGATAAACCCTTTTGTATAGCACCAGTACTCCAAGTCCACATCCATTACAAATTTCATCCTGTACTTTTTTCTCTTCTCAAATAATTATCACCTGAGTTATCTATCACACAAGGAGGTCTAAAATGCACTCACTTATGGCTTTGACATCTTTCAATTCCTTCTGAAAGTTTAAAAGAATCTTTAGAACTTGGTCTTCCTTCTTCTCATTCCCAATTCCCTTGTTCCATTTATCTTTAATCCTATTGTTTGCACTGTTGAGAATCAGTCAAATGCAAAGAAAACTAATGTTGACCAAAGCTGATTTTATTATTTCAGCCTTCCCTTGGAATATTTTGAGACTTCAATTTCTTAGCATATTTCAGACTGAAACCACCACTAAATTGCTTGAAAGTTTCCCTTATCTTTTTCCAGCAGTTTGACCTTACAGTTTTCAGGGCATGACAGTACAGAACTGTCACTGCCTGAAGTGAAAATTCATCTCACTTTCCTCAAGAAACCAACCTGGTTTACATCCCTCTTTTTTGATGATGTTTGGTTCCATCCCCCCCCACCACTGAAGCCAAGTAAGAATGCCAGGATCTGACCTACTCTGAACTTGTCCACTGAAGAACACAGTGTCATATTTTTTTTGAGCTGCAACGTTCATTTAGAAGATGAGGAAACAGTCACCAGGGATGTCAGTTTGATGGCATGTCCTTGAATGATTTGAGATAGGAAGCTCCATTTCTGAGATGAAAAGACAGTTTCTTTTTAATAGCAGAGGCAGGCTACAGGAGGGTTATTAGCACAATAAAAAAAAATAAATCACAAACCGTTCACAACCCTATTCCAAAGTCAGAAACAGTACCCAGATTTGTGAGCCACCAACATTCTTAGAGTCAAAAGAAACCTAGAATCCTTTGACTTTGTCCCTGTTAGTCTTCTTTCTGTTCCAGAAAAACAAGCCATAGAAAAAAAACAAACACAACAAACAAAAACCAAAACCATTTGAGTCTCAACAGGTACACAAAGGATGGAATTGCCCTTTGTTTTCATGAAGGTTTTACAGATTGATATATGGATACATCATCCATCATTGCCATCCTAAGTTGCCATCAGTAACCAATACATCTGCCACCATATTCTAGCCATTTGCCGCATCCCCAAATTGTAACACAAACCCAACTTCAAGAAAAGGTCTCAAAAATAACAGGTTATGCTAAGAAAATTAGCATATACAGGCTCACTTCCCTAGAACTTTAGCTCAAACTCTTTTAGAGCCACCTGAATTTCCTGTCAGATCCCTCAATGATGAGAATTGCCAAATTAAGTTCTTCCCTGAAATTGTCACCCAAGTGCTTTATTTCATCTCCAGCCTTGATTGCCCCCTCAAAGCACACCACAGAAATATTTGCTATGCACATCAAGCAGGAAGATGAAAGAGCATAAATCGGAGATCTAGGGTGATTATCCAAAAATCAGACTGCTGAGAAATGAAGCATAATATCAGTTAAAGTGTCACTAAAACAGAGTTATGAGTGTAGTCAGGTAAAACACTTGATAATTGCTTATAATTTTCAGTGTTTGTAAAACAATTTCCTGGCCAGATGTTTTCACATTGTATTAGATGTTTCACTCCTTGTCAAGTGCTGTACATTTTGTCTAGTTTATGATTCAAGGTGTTAATCATATTCAGCCTTTCAAGATGATTACCTGGTAACATTATCATACAAATGTACAGTGATTATCTCTGCTTTTCAGAATTCTTTGCATTTTGTACAAGGAAAAAAGAAGGAATAAATCAGTCTCCCTCAACTTAATTCGCACGATGCCTATTTCAAAAATGAAACTACTGGAAATTCAGCTATGAAAATTAAGTATTAATCAACAAAGTATTGAGAAATTCCACTTAAGCTTAAAAGTAGCCACACAGAGCTCGTGTCTTACAAAAGGTCAGGGTTTATAGGCACAACTACCTTATAAAGCACACATTCCTTACTTGTACTCTCTAGTGGTTTCATATCATATAGATAAGACACAAAGTGCTGAATATCTATAGCCATTTCTGAGTAATATACAGCAAATTACAGGGTACTATAATAAAAAAATTAGAATGCTATTTCAGAACAGAGGAAATCACTATCAAATCCCCAGCCTTCTATTCTGAAACAGTAAGAATATATGTAGTAAAATTGGGTGAAATTAACACCACCTGAATCTAAAAAAACCTAGAAAGTTATTTACTGCCTTTATAAATTGCCTTTTTTATGAAGGGAATACATCCCCAGTTTACACTAATTCAACAGCAGCTCCATGAAGCATCTAAATTTGTTCCTAATGGCATTAAATCATAGTCACTTGGTCTGAACTGATTATGTCCTGGTGAGTAAAGAAAATGGGCAACATGACAGCAACACCACCATGTGGAGTCATCACCAAATATTTATGCAAGATTTGTATAAGATTAGTGACTGGCATTCCAGGATGGTGGAGACAAGAGACCAGCCAGTTGAACTACTTCCCCTTGCAAAATATTTGGTACAGCAATAAGTCTGGGCTACTCCACAGGCTCCAGGTACCCAGGTTTTCTTTGCACATGTGGGCTCTTCTCCCAAACGTATCGCCAGCCCAGGCTACCTGTCTCTAGGCACTACAGTTATCCCAGGACATGACTTCAGTATCAAAGTACAAATGGCTTATTTAACCTCCCCCTGTCTATTGTGACAGTTTCCTCAACTCCTGCTCAGATTTGGGCTAACACATGGGACAGCACCATTAGATCAAGACAAGAGAACCAATGTCAGGACAGGTGGCTGAGAAGAGCTCAAAGGCCATTCTGCAGCCATAGGAAGGACAAGGGGCAACAGTTTTAAGCCAAAATAGAGGAAATTTAGACTAGACATTAGAAAGAAATTTTTTCCTGTGAGGGTGATGAGACACTGGAGCAGGTTGCTCAGGGAAGCTGTAGAACATCCCTGCAAGTGTTCAAGGCAAGGTTGGATAGGGCTCTGAGCAACCTGTTAAAGAGGAAGGTGTCCCTGCCCATGCAAGGGGGTTGGAATGAAATAATCTTTAAGGTCTTTTTCAACCCAAACCATTCCATCATTCTATGATTGTCCCCAGCAAATAGCCAACTCCTGCAGCCACCATCCATTCATATTGTCTGGCTCATGGAAAAGGTATAGACAGTTTCCTTATTGGAAGGTATAAAGACAGTTTATGCCTGAAAAAGAGCTTTTGTAGCAGATCTAACAGCAGCTGGACTGTCAAGGCTTCTGTGCTTCCTGGTGTGATAAAGGGAACACCTGCACAGTGATAGCAGAGGAAGGATGAGAACTCTCACCATTGCTGGGTAACTGGTTTTGCTCATAGGTGTACAAGCTAGGAGTTAAAGGTTACAAATTATGAAGCCTCATTATTTGAGTTGGCAATAAGTGAATTCATGTGATAGACTATGATCTGTGCAAAGGGAATTCAGCCCTTCTTTGCTATATTCCTTAACGAGCTCAGACTTTAATTGACATGGTACATCATCCTGTAAATCTGAGATATCCAAGTGGCCCATGGCAGGTATTCAGGGGGCAAGGCACAACTCTCCTTCATTCTCAGC
>NW_009953484.1:0-8556 GCF_000747805.2 Chaetura pelagica | reverse complement strand
CATGAGACCACAACCTAGGCATGAACACCTGACCTAGATTTACACACATGAAACAACATGGCCTAACACCTTGGCTATTTCCTGGTGCTGTGCTCTGCCTGTTACTCTTGCTTCTGTTTCTCTTGGGCCTTTCATCTTACAACATCAAGGTAGGATGACAAAAAAACTCCATCTGATTGGTCTTCCAATCACTTCAGTTCATTTTTGTTTCTTTATTCTTTTCTCTTGCAGTTGATACTCCAATTCTTTTAACCCCTCCAGAGTTCTGGCATGGAAACATTCTTTTCAAGCAATATGGGAGAAAAAGTCCAAGGGAAACATCAGTGCATTCACGATTTCTTTTGTTTTTTCCATCACTAGACTCATTTGTACTACAAACCAACAAACAGCTGCTCTTATCAGGCAGGAACCAGGATCACTTATTTGAGTTTGGTAAACATTATCAGAACACCTGTATTCAAAACCAGAACTGATAAATCATCAAATGCAGCAAGTGATGGAAAATGTTTTTCCAGGTTGATAAGAAAAAACATAAATGGGCAAATTGTATCAAAGTAATTGTAAATGAGTTCCAGCATTTTGCCAGTATTTTTTGCTAGGATTAAATTGCACCTATCCTTCATTTTTTAGTGGTTAGTATATAATTCACTTCTTCATGCAATATCTTTTCTTGCAAGCACTGCCAAGTTGATTGCTAAGCTAGACTCAAAGCTCCAATGTCATTGATGACTCCAACATTTTAGGATTGAGGCACCACCAGAATCATCTACATTGTTCAAACAGAACTTTTGCCTAAATCACCATTTATTGTTTTTCAGTTCCAGCCTGATTCTGATAAATATTAAAAGGTAGATTCCCAGCAGTCTTAGACATTTGCTATTAATTTGTATGAAAACAAGGTTTCACTTCAAATTTCATACCTCAGAGCTCCATTAAATTGAGAATATGATACTAAAGAAATCCCATAAAAACAGTAAAAAGCAAAAAAAATAATTTATCCCACATTTTAAGCCTCAGGCAAAAGGATTACAGACTTCATTGGGATAAGATGTGCACAGTGTAGGAATGACAATTAAGACCTGGGCAGACAATTTTTATTTAATATACACCCTGTGATAGTTGTCTAATGTCTTCAAGCCAGAGTTTCTAAAACACTTCTGCATTTAATACAAAATTTACTTTTGTCTAGATTCATCCTACGCATTAATGAAAGGAAAAAAACCTGTGTAGATTATGTTCATTTTGTTTTTTTTCAATGTTTACCGAAAAACAAATTCCATACAAAAATAACACCAAGTTTCCCCCTGCTGATTCACCACAATCCCTTAAGCATTTAAGCAAACTTGTTGGTTTCCGGGGGCTTATTGGTTGACAGCAGATTCTTTCCTCTACATGTGGACTTTTCCACTTTGCCTGTTGGCTACTAATACAGTCTGCTGATTTATGATCTTAAAAGGCTGCATTTACAAGGAGAGACACCAATTGTTTGTTTACAACAGGTGGAGATTGAAAAGGCGAAATAAACGCACAGTGCTTTGAGGGCACAAGCCCCCATTACTGCCTTTCATGAAACTTGTTTACTGTTCCTGGGCTAGATACTACAGGTAAACTGGCATCAAAGTAAAATAATGTAAGATTTTTTTTTTTTTTTTGAAGATTATTTCAAAAGAACCACCAGTGACCTAGTATATATTCCTCATTCTCCATCTCTCATCTTCTAGCTATCTATATTTAATTTGGTATGACTTCAGTTGTAAAAGTGTTATCATGTAATAAAGTTGCAGGAAAAAAACCCTCCATTTTAAAGGAATGAGTATTTCAGCACATAAATTTACTTATATTCAAGGTCATTAATCTATATTTACCCATGATTTTATTCAATCTAATATTCTGTTAAAACTTTACTGATTTAGAAAAAATGAAGAAAAGTTAATGTTATTTATGGAAAGTTAGCTATCATTCAACATTAGCTAGGAAAAAAATTCCAAATGTTAATTGTTTGAGAAGTAATTAATGCATTTTATGTCTATTTTTGTTACTTGGCTACATGATTAATGAGCTGTGAGGTCTTGAGACATTGACATGTTTCTGGAAGCTTGTTCAGATAATAAGCCTTAAGAGATGAATGAAGCATGTCCTGCCAGATCTGTTGAGATGATTTCCTTGTACTATATCTGGCAGGCATAAAGGATATCAGCTATTCTTTAAATATATCTGCCTTCTCATTAATCAAATCCTGCCTTACACTGTGCAAATGCCATTACAAAAGTGAGAAGCAGATGATACTAACTCACACAGGATCAAATAATCCAGATGCTTCAGTTCTGTGAAGTTTGGCAAACATTAGAGTGCAGACAGCCCCCACTAGTCCACAGGGCACCATGTGCCATCATCTTCACACCACAGAAAAATCCATAGATAGCACAGCAAAACTGGCCTTAGCCTGATTAACGGTTTTCCATCATCTTTGGGAACAGAACTGTCAGGGTACAACACACCCCACCCATCATTATCCTTTCATGTGGGCTTATCCAGGAAAGAGGAGCTGGAGACAGGACATCTTGGTATCACTGCTCAAGAATTTTCTGAAAAAAAGGGCATATTCTAAAGAGTAAGTTTTCCTTTGTGAAGTGGGATGAACAAGGGGTCAGCCTGTTATTCTCAACAGGTTTTTCTGTACAGAGAGCAGAAGTCTACAGGTCACAAGATAATACTTTTAAGGTGGTGTTCTGCAGTGAAAATAGAGTACTTTAAAAGCATTCTCTAATTTTTTGGGGCAGTCGTTTTTCAGTAATAGCAGAACAACACTGACTTGAGCTCTGAACAAGGCTCTTGAGTTTCCTTAGATAATATTATATATGGGAAGAGAAAGCAGTTTGTGTTTCGTGAGCATCTTCCCACTCGAAAGAAACTGGATTGTGCTTCCTTGACTCCTAAGATATTATATCTAATGACACAGGGGTAGAAGGCACTGGTCTTTGCTATCTTAAGTTAGTTGACAAACTCCTACTTGTACCTCCCCATGTTGGAAAACTACTTGGTTGGCTTTAAACAATTGTGGAACTAGACAGACTGAGAACTAAAAATTGTACCCTGATGATTTCTCTATTTACTGAATAAAGTAGAAAATCTGTGAAGCAGAGAAGCTGTTCCAGCATCTTTAATGACACCTTTGAGTTATTAATCACTAACACAGGCATCTGCCAATTAGAAATGAAGGTCTACCACCTCCTGGGTTTCTTTTGGTGCTGTCAAAAGCAGAGGTTTCTATTGTCTGAACAAAAAGGATAGTGTACAATACAAGCTAGAAGATGTCACCTTACTGTCATATGCAATGACCTTACAGGAAACCACTTGTGGACTGCAGTATATTGTTAAGAAATGGCCAGGAAACAAAGTATTCCTCCTGTTTTTCTTTTGTTTCTCTAACCTGATTTTCCTTTCCATTCTCCTGTTCATCAGATGCAACAGTTTATCCATCTTGTTTTATACTACAGTATTATGACACATCTAATGGTTTTTGATAGTTAACAAGTTAGTTTACTAGCTTTCAACTTAAAAAAAAAGAACCCAAACATTTCTTATAATTACCTCTTTTTCTTCTATTGCTTTTGTTTGCCAAGGATAAAGCAAAGATCAAAACTAGACAAAGATAATTTTCACAGTTCTCTCCAACAGAACACCACTAAATCATTATACTTTCTGAGCTTTGGAATACCTTAGGCACATGGATTTGGGGTGCTGTGATGTTTTTTTTATTATTTGGATTTTTTAAAAGCAATAAGTATAATCTTAAAGATTCATTTAAACAAAGATGTTTTCAGAACTGAAACAGTTATGGTAAGGTCATCTGCAGAGAATCCTGATGCAAGATCTTAAAGAACTGAAGTTCTTAAGTTTACAGAGCCTAAGACCAGGGAAACTAGATGCTATTGTTACGGATTTCTTGTCTGAAGTTTAAGCTAGAAAGAAAAAAATACCAAGTCTAATAATGTGACAGATATTTCTGCAACATAACTACCATATGATGATGCTTATTAAACAGCAAAGTCTGCCTATACAAACTGCAAGGGAACAGGTGTAATATCTTAAGTAATAAACAGGACAGACAAAATGTCTTGCTATTAATTTTTAAAGTAATTGGCAGGAATGAGCTTTACTAGGAATTTTTGCAGTATGGTCTAGTACATAATTTATTGGGATGCAAGGAAATGCACATTTAAGTGTACAACAACAATCAGGTTCAATATTAGTGGATAATTAATGTGACATTGACAAAGTAACTTGTTGCATGCACACATTACTTAACAAAAATTACATGTGTCCTCTCCTGATAACCAGCTGTGAAATAAACCACAGGAGCCATTTGTAAAATCCAGTCCCCACCTTGTTCCCAGTTTTACAACTGAGCACGATGTTGTACAGGACATCCCTTTGGTCTGCAAGACAGGAATTGCACAGATGGCAGGAACTGTTTTCACTATGTTGCCTTTTAGCATCAAAGCCTTGGCCAAACTCAGAAAGTAGTGAGGTGCTCTAGTCTTGTGAAATAAAAATAGACATTTAGGAAATAAAAGAAGCTGCAGTTTGTCAAGAAGGCACAGCAAGGACAGTACCAGAACAGTTTCTGCCACTCTTTAGAGGGGAGTTAATCCAGAGGTTGGCTTTTCAGCTTGGTCACCAGAATCACTTCTCAACCATTACAGATGCACTACACTCAAGTTCCACAAATCAAACCCTTAGAATAAGTGAAGGCTGGAGAATATCAGTAAGCTGCCTGGAAGGGTCATGTGTTGTTTTGCTTTGAGCAAGACCACAAAAAGCCTGGTCACAGGAAAGCAAAAAGTTTTAGAGTGCTTGTGGTTGCTGTGCCCCATTCAACTTCAGCTCTGCTGTACACAAACACTATCCAGAAAGTACACTTTTTTTACCCCTCAGTGTAGCCTTCTTTGCAGTGCCAAGTTTATCACACATTGTACTTTCTTAAACCAAAAAAACCCACTGAAACCTCAAGTTTTGTTTCTAGTCTCGTGTGCCTAAGCACAGGAAACCTGGGGTTTGAAGCCAAACAGGAAGCAGTGCCTCGTACAACACCTTGAGCCGCACATCTCTGTATACCTCTGCGCCGTGGGTAATTAAGTAGCTGGCAGTAATTGACAATATTCCTACTTCTTTCACAGTAAGTACCTTGTATTACTGGTTGATGTATTGTAGCTACTGACACATGACAGAATAATTTGTCTTTTATTCAACTCCAACACTGAATTATTGGAAGTTGGAGCTGTCTGTGGCCTAGAGGGAGACATTGTGCCAGAGTTTCATTTGCTGTTATGGAAGGCAAGAGGTTTATAAAAGTTAATGAAATACAGCTAGCAGAGAGACTGCAGAGGGCCTGAACCTCAGAAGCAGCAGCATACAGATGCCTATTGTCAATACACAGGGCAGCAAAAATTCATCTGTCTTTGCAACTTCTGATTCTATAGAAAATGTTTAACTTTTTCATTGAAATGGCTACTTTTCTATCATTTGAATAACAAAGAAATTTTAACAGCCAGTTATATTCTAAGTCACGTATGGCAATCTTATAGAACAAAGAGAAATGATGCCAGGTTTTCATGCCTTGAGACTGTTGACAGCTACATGTAACACACTTCAAAATAACTCAGCTACAGACATCCTGCACCATCCAGCTGTCAGGGAGATGGTCTTTACCTAAGGAGCCAGTTGCTTCTGGGCTCCGACTAAAAGTGCAAATCATTTCAGGGAAAAAACCACCAAAACAATGCAAAACTTTTTTGACAGTAAAACATTAATCCTGTAGGAGGCATAGAAACTCATAATCCTCATCTAAGATGAACAACATTTTGACAGAACAAAAATTAACATCAGAGCCTTATAACAGTTGAGGCATCACTGAAGGACTTAACACTTGTTTACATGGCTTGGTTGTGGGGGTTTAAAATAAATCTCTCTAATACTTTGAGAAAAAATCATGCTGCTGTGTGCTTCCTGGGATATAGAAAGATTAAAATGTCAAGAAAACCATCAAGTTTTCTAAAATACACCATTTACTGATAATGGGTAAACAACTTTCCCTCATTACTAAGGAAGATGATTCTGTAGCAAAATATCCACAGATATCTGAATAAGCAAGTCTGATATTTTTAAGCAGAAACATTTTCCACCATTATAACTTGAGGAAAGGAATTGTTCACACATTTTCCTTTTTAAAAAGCAGCAAAGGAAGAACTCTGACCTTGAATGTCCCCTTTATTACAGCAACTCCCTTGGCTTTATCATAAACCTCCAAGGTTACTAGTGCTCTGGCACCAAATTATCCTGTACATTGCAACCAGAGTTATTCTGGCTGCTGAACTGTTTTCTGAGCTGGGCATGTCAAGATCAGGTTGGGTCCAAAATAGTTTCTCCATGACTTTCCTGTAAAAGCCTAAAAGTCTGTCTCTAATACTGAAGCTGTTGCTTGCACAGCTGAGCAACGATAGAAGTTGTCAAGGAAGATTCCTTTCCTATAGAACACTTTTTATTCACCTTAACTTTATCTCCATAAGTCTTCTGCATGCTCTCATTATTCTACCCTCACCATAGCTGAGCTATTGCTGGACCATCACCCAACCCATTGGCCATCCCCCATACACAGGGCAGATGCACATTAGAGTCACTCTTGCTCTGCTTTCCTGATGTCAGTGGGAGATACACATGAAAAAAATTTAAAAAAAGGAAATGCAGGCAACAGGGTCAACGAGAAAAATCTCCCTGACAAGAGGCAAAGGGGGCAACAGAAAATAACTGTTGGAAAGAATTAACAAAAAGTGAGAGCATACATGTCAGAGAGAAAGGATGTGGCCAAGCAACACCACAGGTGAAGTCTTCCTGTTGCTTTTGATTTTTGTACAGCTATGAGCAAACCTTCTCTACAGTTAAAAAACAGGATCCCTTAAACTCCTACAGAATTAAGTCCTACCCACATAACCCCTTGAACTTCCCATTCATCCCTCAGTGACCTCTTAATTCTCCTGCAGTCAGGTACTACTGTTACAGCATTATTCAGACAAATAAACCTTGACTCCAGTTCTGCCTTTGTTGCGAACTACAGTTAGATATTTTCAAATATCTTCTTCAACATCAATGGCAGCAAGATATTAAGCATTGTGGGTTTTAAGTTGAAGGCTACTGTATGTCACAGTAGGCATACTCTTACCTATAAAAATATTTAAAATATTGGAGGCTGTTCCCCACGTGGTAACATTAGGATGAAAATTCATCACAAATTACTTCCAAGGCAAAAGCTTTTTCTAACTTGCAAGATTTGCACCAAGTTAACAGCACAATAAAAGCAGAGAAATGTGAAAATTGTTCTACTGAAAACAGATTTTAATAACAAATAAAATTTGAATAACTTTACTTAAACTCAGCTACAGACATCCTGCACCATCCAGCTGTCAGGGAGATGGTCTTTACCTAAGGAGCCAGTTGCTTCTGGGCTCCGACTAAAAGTGCAAATCATTTCAGGGAAAAAACCACCAAAACAATGCAAAACTTTTTTGACAGTAAAACATTAATCCTGTAGGAGGCATAGAAACTCATATAATCCTCATCTAAGATGAACAACATTTTGACAGAACAAAAATTAACATCAGAGCCTTATAACAGTTGAGGCATCACTGAAGGACTTAACACTTGTTTACATGGCTTGGTTGTGGGGGTTTAAAATAAATCTCTCTAATACTTTGAGAAAAAATCATGCTGCTGTGTGCTTCCTGGGATATAGAAAGATTAAAATGTCAAGAAAACCATCAAGTTTTCTAAAATACACTATTTACTGATAATGGGTAAACAACTTTCCCTCATTACTAAGGAAGATGATTCTGTAGCAAAATATCCACAGATATCTGAATAAGCAAGTCTGATATTTTTAAGCAGAAACATTTTCCACCATTATAACTTGAGGAAAGGAATTGTTCACACATTTTCCTTTTTAAAAAGCAGCAAAGGAAGAACTCTGACCTTGAATGTCCCCTTTATTACAGCAACTCCCTTGGCTTTATCATAAACCTCCAAGGTTACTAGTGCTCTGGCACCAAATTATCCTGTACATTGCGACCAGAGTTATTCTGGCTGCTGAACTGTTTTCTGAGCTGGGCATGTCAAGATCAGGTTGGGTCCAAAATAGTTTCTCCATGACTTTCCTGTAAAAGCCTAAAAGTCTGTCTCTAATACTGAAGCTGTTGCACAGCTGAGCAACGATAGAAGTTGTCAGGGAAGATTCCTTTCCTATAGAACACTTTTTATTCACCTTAACTCTATCTCCATAAGTCTTCTGCATGCTCTGACTATTCTACCCTCACCATAGCTGAGCTACTGCTGGACCACTACCCAACCCCTTGGCCATCCCCTACACACAGGGCAGACGCACATTAGAGTCACTCTTGCTCTGCTTTCCCGATGTCAGTGGGAGATACACATGAAAAAATAAAAGCAAGGAAATGCAGGCAACAGGGTCAACAAGAAAAATCTCCCTGACAAGAGGCAAAGGGG
>NW_009953483.1:2641454-2648014 GCF_000747805.2 Chaetura pelagica | reverse complement strand
ATAGGTTAGCGAGATGTTAAGATGAGCACGAGAACTGATATAGTCTTGTTTTATTAAGATACAGGTTTTCTGTTCTTTTGTCTTTCTACCTGACCTCATGATCTTTCAAAGGTTCGGTGATAGGTGGCTTATGTTACCCTGCAGCAGTTAGTAGTGCAAGACTAATGGTTTATCAGCCTGTTTCTGTGCTGGAGAGCTGGTGAGATTCTCTATGATTTGATGCTTGGGTAATGATTCCTCTGACTCAGTTTTTCAAAATAATTTTAATCACCTGGCTATTGAGCCATCAGTGACTCATTACCAGAGTTTGTCATTCAAAAACATGATTACAGTAGCTAAAGAGAAGGAAGTCTGGTATCAGATGTCATAAGCTGCATCTGGTTTATACTCTGATTCAGATTTTCACTCTGGTAGAATTTCTCCATGTATCACTATTTTAGCAAGAAGTCTTTACAGTTAACTGTGGCTTTGTAAAAAAGTTTATATTGCTCCACTCTTTCAAGGTTTTTCTCTGAATTGTCTTCCTCTTTTAGAACCTCTGATCTTCAGGACTGGAAAAAGCTCCTGAAATACTGAATATCAACACATTCTTCTGTTTATAAAAATTTTACTTGATTAGGACATCTGGCAAATTTCAGAGTTGACAGATATTGCAAAGGAAAAATGACATGAGAACTTTTTAGTTTTAAATATATGGGTTCCCTCCTGTATTAAGTTTACAAGCACTTGCAATGTTTATGGTTTGGGAGCAGTCTTGCAAAACATTACAAAAGCAGGAAATAGAGATTGTAATATAGTGGGAGTGATTTTAATTTTTTTTTCCAACCAGCACTGCAGTAGGACAGATCAACATTTAGATATCTGTATTTACATAAGTAACTTTTGCACTGTCCAGCATTTAAAGCTAAACCTCTTCTATTTAAAGTGTGTTTTCACTATTACAAAGTCTTCAAATTCACTTTAAACTTCTCGGAGGGAGCAAAAATCATAGCTTGTGCTTTTGCTTTCTTAAGTTGTGTTCCTGCTTTCTCAGCGATTTATGATTGGAAAGGAGCTTCCCAAGTAACACAAAGTTCAAAAAACAAAGCAGTCTTGTAGTAGTCCAATAAGCAGAATTAAAGTGCTACTAAAGAGAAAAAATATGTGCATATTGCTTACTGGAAATCTTAATTTAAGTTCTGAGCCTTACTGGCTTTTTTTCTGAAGCAGTCTTTCTCTTGGGGCTTCATATGGGTGAGAAACCTATGTGTAACAAAAAAAAAAAGGAGAGGGGAGCAATTAAGACCAGAATCATCTAACTTTGACAGATAGTCCTTTGTGAGACTCACAAGAGGAGAAGGATACAAAGGACAACCCTTCTTGTAGGGAGCTGCGTTTACACATCCTGATCTAGCTGTTGTGTAGTTGTGAGGGGACATTCAGGACATAGCATGGTATGAAGGGCATGTGGTGCTGGGCACTGCTAGTAAGTGTGTCTGCTTGTAGTAAGTGTGCTGGGTAAAGTCAAGCCAGCTAGTCTGTGCATGTGAACAATATTTTTTGTTGGTAAAGTATCTAATTTCTTCCTGTATTTTAGAGCAGCTTTTCCCCTGGGTCCTGCCCCGTAAAGGAAACCACTGTATAGGAGGGGTTTCCAATGTGCAAAATAGGTGGCTGGAAGGAGGAGGCAGCGGTAGGAACGTAGGCAGTGCAGCTTGAGGGAGGTCCCATGGGAGTCCAAGCAAAAAAGCTGTTTCTGGGGATGGGCAGCCATGCTTGGCCTGGGGCTTCTGCAAGTGGGACTTACCCAGGTGAAATTATTCAGTCCCACTCTTGTTAAAAGTGGGACTGGGGTAGAAGTGGTTGGAGTGCATTTTCTTATGAGTTATCCTTGAGTTACTGACTTCTGCTCTGAGTTGCCATCTGCTCCTCCTTGGCAAGGGAACTGTTGTGTTTTTATTTTTTGTGTTTATATGGTATCTCTGTTTAAACACAGTAGGTTTTGGACTTGCTTCGCTTTTCCCAGCCTTCTGAACTGCAGTTCTCAATGTTTAGAGAAAAAATAAGTTGTCCTCTTGATTCTGGCTGAGTGTTTGTTTGCCCAGCTGATACAACAAAATGGCTAGTTTTCAAGAACTACTATAGAAATTCTCTTAGCATAGCTTTAAACTGATTCTCTCTTCTGTATTAGGACTTTTTTCTTTGTCATAATTATATGGGCAGTTTCCAAAAGAAAGATGATTTATATAACGCAGTTATATTTATTGTTCCTGCTAGTTCTGATCCTGGATTCCCTGGAGAGCCTATACAATTCATCTTTCTGCAGCAGCAAGGCTATGACTGATGAGGAGCTTAATTTTGCCCTACAACTTCATCAGATTTGAGAATTAAGCTTAAATGTTTTATTTCTTCCACGGCATTAATTATTTGGGAGAGGGGGGAGTAAGATTTAATTCAGTAATTGAATATTGCAGTAATGTATGGTAATATAATGTAATTAGTGCCTACCTAGTTACAGCACAGTTCTTTCAGCAGCACTGTAATTTCCTCCATTAGTAGCTCTGTATTTGTCTTCTGAAAGTGTTTGCTTATGGAATACATAATTAAGCATCTTGCTTGTTGCAAATAACCAGACCATATACTTGGAAGTTGCTATGTTTGTTGAACTGTAGTTTTTTACATCAACTGCTGTGCTGTGTTCTGTCAAGCTGCCAGGTTTTCTAGTAGTTTGTGAAGAAGCAGCAGTTGAAACTTTTCTCACTTTGATGCTTTCTGTTCCTATAAATTTTGCTGGTACAAAGAAGTTTGTGTGGCGTCCAATTAAATCAATTCCTAGATAATGGAACATGGAAATTTGTAAAAGAGAAACTAAATATTGTTTTACTTGATCTGGTTCCGTCATTCATTATATCTCTTGCTTTTGCCTTTTAATTTTATTTTTAACTTAAAGTAGGATGGGGAAATAACGCAGTGTGCACACTAGCAATAAATTGCAGGTGACAAATAACCAGTTCAAGTGCTGGGTGTTCTCTGACCAGGCCTAATGGCTGAGCTTTGCTCATTTGAGCTGCCATTTAATGTGCCCTGTTTGTAACTTTACAGGATTTGTTCTTTTCTCCATTGACAACATAGAAGAACCCTAAAAGAGCTGTAGGCTTGTAAATTAGAAGCCAGAAAACCTGAACTTTGCCCATTTCTAGAGTAAATAAGCTTCATCTGATAGAACAGTAGTACATTTATATTGGCATAGTAGTTCCTTCACTTGTCTTCATCAAATAAACGGAAACATAGTTCAGTTATTGGGCTTGCATAAGGTTTCTAAAAACTAAAAGAATTCCCAAAACAAGAGTACATTGCTTTAAGCTGGTTACTCAAGTAACAGAGAATGTAGCAGAATTCAGTGTTGAAGATCTTCTATCCTGTATTTTAGATTCCTTCCCAGATGTCTTCAGTTAGCATGCTATTGAGCACTTGTTTTCCAATTAATAATACCAGTGTTTGGGTCTTTAAATGGTCCAGGTTTTATTTCAAGTAGCATTGCTTTAATGCGCATGTACTTCATTTTGCTAATTCTTGCTTTGCTTCTAGACTGGTCTGTGCAGCTTATATATTGAAATACACAACTCTTAATAGTGTGGTGAGTCTGAAAAGGCTTGAAGTTCATTAGATAACCTTATGGAAACTTCATGTCTCTCCAGTTACTGGGGTAATTACTGTTTTTTCTAATCTCTGCTCTCATAGAGGCAGCACTGTTGTGTGACTACAAGCTTTCTTAATGAGTGGGTCACAATGTGGCAATTTTTCTTTTGAATGCTGCAGCCTTTTTTTTTAAAAAACAACAACAACAACAACAAAAACCAACCACAACAGCAACAACAAAACAAACCTTCTTCGCAGTTTTGTTCTTTGGGGACAGGACTGTGAAGGTACAATACCGATTGCCCTAAATTAGTAGCTCTGTATTTGTCTTCTGAAAGTGTTTGCTTATGGAATACATAATTAAGCATCTTGCTTGTTGCAAATAACCAGACCATATACTTGGAAGTTGCTATGTTTGTTGAACTGTAGTTTTTTACATCAGCTGCTGTGCTGTGTTCTGTCAAGCTGCCAGGTTTTCTAGTAGTTTGTGAAGAAGCAGCAGTTGAAACTTTTCTCACTTTGATGCTTTCTGTTCCTATAAATTTTGCTGGTACAAAGAAGTTTGTGTGGCGTCCAATTAAATCAATTCCTAGATAATGGAACATGGAAATTTGTAAAAGAGAAACTTTAAATATTGTTTTACTTGATCTGGTTCTGTCATTCATTATATCTCTTGCTTTTGCCTTTTAATTTTATTTTTAACTTAAAGTAGGATGGGGAAATAATGCAGTGTGCACACTAGCAATAAATTGCAGGTGACAAATAACCAGTTCAAGTGCTGGGTGTTCTCTGACCAGGCCTAATGGCTGAGCTTTGCTCATTTGAGCTGCCATTTAATGTGCCCTGTTTGTAACTTTACAGGATTTGTTCTTTTCTCTGTTGACAACATAGAAGAACCCTAAAAGAGCTGTAGGCTTGTAAATTAGAAGCCAGAAAACCTGAACTTTGCCCATTTCTAGAGTAAATAAGCGTCATCTGATAGAACAGTAGTACATTTATATTGGCATAGTAGTTCCTTCACTTGTCTTCATCAAATAAACGGAAACATAAAAATAGTTCAGTTATTGGGCTTGCATAAGATTTCTAAAAACTAAAAGAATTCCCAAAACAAGAGTACATTGCTTTAAGCTGGTTACTCAAGTAACAGAGAATGTAGCAGAATTCAGTGTTGAAGATCTGTTATCCTGTATTTTAGATTCCTTCCCAGATGTCTTCAGTTAGCATGCTATTGAGCACTTGTTTTCCAATTAATAATACCAGTGTTTGGGTCTTTAAATGGTCCAGGTTTTATTTCAAGTAGCATTGCTTTAATGCGCAGGTACTTCATTTTGCTAATTCTTGCTTTGCTTCTAGACTGGTCTGTGCAGCTTATATATTGAAATACACAACTCTTAATAGTGTGGTGAGTCTGAAAAGGCTTGAAGTTCATTAGATAACCTTATGGAAACTTCATGTCTCTCCAGTTACTGGGGTAATTACTGTTTTTTCTAATCTCTGCTCTCATAGAGGCAGCACTGTTGTGTGACTACAAGCTTTCTTAATGAGTGGGTCACAATGTGGCAATTTTTCTTTTGAATGCTGCAGCCTTTTTTTTTAAAAAACAACAACAACAACAACAAAAAACAACCACAACAGCAACAACAAAACAAACCTTCTTCGCAGTTTTGTTCTTTGGGGACAGGACTGTGAAGGTACAATACCGATTGCCCTAAAATTTCAGTCAAACATAAGGGGACTCAGCATGGCAGACTTCTGAAATAAACAGTTAAATATTGGTTCAACAAATAGTTGCAAATGCTGCAGTTTGATTTCAGAGACACAATAATGAATAATCAAGGCACAGATTTTAATCATGGTAGAGATTAATGCATCCTGCTTAACATCCATAATTACAAAGTTATGCTGTATTTGCTCCAGTTGTATGTCCTGGTGTAACTGGAGTTAATCTCAGATTTTTAGTTATTTAGTCCCCCTCTGTTGGTGACCTGGAATAGGTTGGTATCCAGAAATGAAAATGAGGGGAACTCTGGGCTCTTAGAGCTGTGCAGTAAATTGATTCTGGAAGAGGTCTTCTGATACTATTGGAGTTCCTCACTCATGGTTATGAGTTGTGCAGTACATTGTTAATAACTGATACCTGGTTTATAAGTAATGTTTTAAACAAGATCAAAAAAAATAGCTTAAAGCAACTGAAAGCTCAGATGTGAATCACAGGAGTATCTGAGTCAGTAGTTGGAAACATTGCTAAATCACATGGGTGTCTTGCATGTATTTCTGCAACTGAATTCCTCTTGCTTCTCTACTGCTTGGATGCATGGGGAGTTGGTTATTTGGTTTGACAGTTGCCCAGAAATAATTCTGTATGAGCTCCTCAAAAGGAAACCAAGCACTCCTTTTAATAGTGTGTGATGGTTCTTTTGAAAGTATAAAAATTTGAATGCTGCTTTTTAAAACTACTGAGCTGCTTATAGATAACCCACAGACCTTAAAATTCTTAAGCACTGTTATAAACCGGGAAAATATTACAGTTTCTCTGTCCTTTTTTCATACTCTGTGACAGTGTTATCAATCCACCTGACTTGTAACTACATGGAAAGAAACTATAATTTAATACATTATGATTTTAAGATCTATTACATTCCAACACTTTTAAGAGATCTTTGTCTTATAACTATTTTAGGCCTCATACTACATCACTAACTTCTAGTCCCAGATGCTTGAGCTAAACAAAGAGCCTCCAAATCTGTAGGAATTCACTGAAGTGCAAGTTCATAGTGTGCGTGCTGCCTGTAATGCTGGTCAGGAGTACATTTCAGTTGGTTTTGGGGTGTGCTGATGCTTGCTTACAGGTAGCAGTTATAAAGAAGCTCATGTTCATAAATAAAAAATAAGATGTGTAACCAAAAATGAGCTGGACTTGCCTGAACAGAGTTCAGGTCTTC
>NW_009953483.1:2582609-2641420 GCF_000747805.2 Chaetura pelagica | reverse complement strand
TGCTCTGTGGAAGATCTGAACAACTAATGTGTTTCTAAGATCTGAAGAACTTATCTGTCCTCACTGAGGAAAACCTGAGTTGCTGCAGAGGCTAGTAAGAATTTGTCTTTATTACTAAAGAAAACATTCTCACGACTCTTTAACAGTTGAAAATTTGCCTAGTCACTTCTTTCTTACACAAAGTCATACAGAAGTAATTTCAAGGTAAGCTTATCACACCTTTATTCTAACTCTGAAAGTGACTGTGATTTAAGCCACATACATGTTGGTGGGAATAAAGTACTGTTCCTTACCCGATAAATGCTTCAAACTTCATGTTTTGTGCTTTTTGGAAATGCTTTATTAACCAGTTTCTTGCAATATGAAGTAGGCCTTTTAATCCAATCTGAATACTTTTAATTAATACCTACCTGGAATATTCTAGGCATATGCAGCTTCAGAGGCTGAAGAGGAGCTCCCTGTTCTGCTTCTCTATTTGCAAGCATGTTTTATGAGCAGGAAGAAACGATGCAAGTCCATCTCTCTTGGCTTTTAATCTGTTTCATTTTTGTTTAATGTGCTTATATTCAGTGGTGTTGACTTCAAATTAGCTGCAGGCCATTTTAGAATTGAAGATTGTTCAGGAGAAAGTAAGCCAGCTGGTCAAGAGACACATTTCTAATGTGAATTTGTAGAATGAGAGAATCCAGCAGTTACTGCAGGCAAGGGAACTTGGAGTAATGATACCTGAATACTGTGCCTCCTCTTAGGCCGTAAGTAGAGGTCTTGACTGGACACAGTTTCCCTTTTTGGATGAACTTATTTCTGATGTTGCTGAAAGCAAAAAACAATTTTATTAGGGATGTGATACTAAAGACAGGCTTTTATTAAACAAGATAGTTTTAATTTCTTGTTCAATAAAATCACAGTATAAAGCAAGTTTGAAGGGATGGTTTCATTTATTCAGACTAGTAAGTTTTTTTTCCTAGGTAGGTGTTGAGCACATACAGAAGAACAGTGATACCTAGCAATATAAAAGTGATATACACTTTCTCTATTTGCTGTGTTAATTAAAAGATAAGCATTGGAGTCTTTTCTTGTTCATAGTATATCTTCATAACTTTAACTGACAGTTTCTAGAATATTGTATAAACTCTTGAAGTACTAAGGTAAGGCTTCTGTAAAAGTCTGTCTCAGAGAAGTGTCTCTAGTATCCTCTTACCTTTCTGTCTTCGTTTTTTTGTTTGCTCCTGGTCTCTTAGGAATGTCTGTGAGTGGAATGTATGTAAGAAGTTTCTTTAGGCAAGACAGAAGGGAGCTGCCTTCCCAGGCTGAGAGCTGCTAGCTGTTTCTGCATAGACTATCCAAATGTACACTTATGTGAGCAGTCTGATACAGTGTTATAGAGGGATTAAAGCAAAGAGGCTTTTTGGTCAAATCATAGACCCAAATGTTGCAGCTGCTGCAGTGAAAATCTCTCTGTGTAAACAATAGGCGCTGTTGGAAGAAAGATGGTATCCTCTGTGCTCTGAGGTGGGGGGCTCCTGCCTGTGTTTCTGTAGCACTTTCCTTACTGATCTTCTGCACTCTTGGGGCTTGTCTACCCCATGTCGTTTCTGAAGTTCCAGTGACACAATGAAGACAGCAAGGGATTTAATGCTCACTCTTCAGCTAGTATTAAGTTAGATGTCCTACAGGTTTTTTTCAGTGGTAAACTATGTCAAAAACAATATTAGACAGTGATCACAGGGCAAGTTGCTGTGAAAGATCAACCAGTATGGAACAGAAAATGCAAAAATTATCTCAAGTTAATTGCCTTTTGTTTGCAGAGTATTACCACTTTTTAGATTAAATGCTTAGTTTTGCTGTTCTTTTGAATGTTATACAAAGATACCCCCACTTTCTGAACTGATTTGTTTGCAGCTAGGCTTTTGTCCTTTTTCTTTCTGCTTCCTTAGTTTCTTGTATCCTGGGATCCCAGCCTGTATCCTAGGTATGCTATTCCTATTTTGTTATCTTAGAACTGCCCTTGAGAGTTAATATTTTATTTTAAAGAATAATATTGGTGAGAAAAGCAATCTGAAAAAAAAAACCCAAACAAACACCAAAAACTTCACCCCAGAACCAAATCCTCATCCAAAAAACTTGTAGTAGAGAAGGAATAAAACAAAGTCTGCAAAGACAGAATGCATTTTACTGATCTGTACTTCCAGGTGTGATCAGGATATAGCTTATCAGTGTTTCACAAGCAGCCGATTTCAAAGGCTTATGCATACCAGATCTACTGAAGAATATTTGTTAGTACTGATGGAGTTTTTGTAGTGAACCTTTCTGAAGTTTATTCATAACAGAAATGTTATTAGTTATTTGAGGTGACTAAGAGCCCTTTGTTCATTCCAGCTAAAAGCTCGAGCTGCTGTCCTAGAAGAGAAGTTCAATTCTGCTTACTGTCAAGGCTATTTAAAATTTAAGGACTTGACCTGTGAAGAAGAGTCCTAGCTCAAAAAAAAAGAAAAAAAAAAAAAGTTGAAGTTATCAAATCACTTTTTTAAAAGACATTTTATCAGCCTTCCCAAATTATGGTTTCTACTTCTCTAATGGGAAGCAGGTTTCTTTGAAAAGATTTATCTGCCCCATTTAATTTTCAAAACATATGGAATACGATCCTCTTTCTGTGACTCTGGGAACTGCTGCCACCAACAGTAGGACAGGAAACTCGAAGTGACTCATCAACCTGGAAGGTGTTGTTGTCCTTGCTACTGTGATACAGCAGTTGTATTTCTGAGACAGTGGCACCAAGCAAATTGACCTTGTGAATCCCTGTCCTTTGAAAAAGAGCACTGCTGGATGGCTGAAGCACCGTACTGCTGAAGTGCTAGCTACTAAAGAGGAAGGCATGCATTTATTATGGGAATGTCATGCTATGAACCTTTTGTGGGTATTTCCTTTGTGCTGTCTGCCGCTGTCAGCTGTCCAAGAGAAGCTGTTGTGGTACAAGGTCAGGAAACTTTAATACATGGCTGAAACAGATGAATCTGTGGCATAACACAAGAGCTCATTCTAATACAACGAAGCCCTTTCCATAGGGAAAATGTTTTAAAGGTGTGTCCAGTTTTTTGGTGGCTTTTCCATTTTTAGTGCTATAAAGCATACTTTCATTGTAATGCAGCAGCTCTGCATCAGAAAGTCCAGCATTACAAAAACATTTTACCTCAGAAGAATGAACTGTAACAAAGAACAGTAATCACTCTGTGAGGGTCATTAATCATTCTTATCAACAGATGTTTAGACAGGGAAGCTATTATAAAAGCTGCCATGAACATAACTGATGTGTGTTAGCTGTTGGTCTGTATGCTCATGGATAGTGAGGCATGCACCATGGTTTTCATTGGCCTGCTTCTCTCTGAAAGAGCTAGCCTGCTGCAGGTGAACTATAATGCAGGCATGTGTGAGTCTGTGCACATCAGGATTGTCAGACCTGGGGGTAAGTTGTTCTTCCATCTGAGCCTAGCATCTCTTGAATGAAACACCTTAGAGAAGTCAGAAAGATTATTCTTATGAGAAGTAGGTGCTTATGTTGCTTTATTGCCTCTTTCAAGAGTCTGGGGGAAATACAGAAGAGCCAGTACATCAGGTTGTCTGTGGAGATCTTGGATACTCTTCTAGTAACTTAGTGTAGTGATAATATAATTTTCCTTGTATTTTTATTTAATGACTTGCACTAGTCAACTTCTGACTTAATGTGTGCTAAGAGTCTTGACATAGAACAGTTAATTGCATAGTCTTATGTCTGCTTGCAGAAATAAGTTGACCAATGCTCTTGGTTATTTTTTTCTCTTGGATTTTAGTATTTTGGGAAGAAATGGGGAGGTACTTGGTTCAGACAGAAGTAAGTCATGGAGGAAAGGTAAATCTCATCTGGGTCTGCAGAGGAGTAACACTCTAGGTACTGCTTTTCAGTGTAAAGCATCTTGTGTTCTAATATGTTGAGATATGATTACTATTACCATTCTAAAAATATAGTGATAATGGTTGATTGCAATGCTTAGAGTTTCTAGGAGTTGAGAGGCTTTGCACTGTAAATCAGTAAATCTGTACATTGCAGAACTGCAGTCCAGGTGTGACTAGAGCTGGTAGAACAAGCTCTAAAGAATGGTAGTGTAACACTGAGAATTACTGCTTTCCTTAGTATTTTCTTATTATTACCATCTAAATGTCTATGCCCATACTGCTGAAAAGCTCATTTTCCTGTAAGGAGGAATGCTTATTGGTTTCTCCCTGGTGTCAACTTGGCGAGAACTGCCAGCTCCCTCTCATTCCAGAGAAACTGCCGTTTGCTGCAGAGATGCTGTGGATCAGGGAGCACTTTCCTCTTTGGCATGCTTTGTGCTGGGGTTCTGCTGAATCTGTGCTGGTCTTTTCTGACATGAGAAAGCATGAGGTGAGTGTCAGGATGTGCTACCAACTCCTGGTGCAGGTGTAGGAAGGTCTGCTGCCTGCTAAGCAAAGGGAGGCAGTAGTTGTATATACAATGACTAGGTCTGCTTTCTGGTCAGTGAAATCTATTCAAACTTTTTTGGGATGGCAGTACTTTTTCTCAAAGGATCTGACAAAGCAACTTCAGAATCCAGAGCTGGTTATATCTTGGTGCGTGTAGTTGGGGAGGAAGTAAATGCAGCCAGTAAAATAAACTTATATTCTTATAACTAATAGATTGATTGGCGATTCTTACTTGTTTTGTAGATTTGCAGTATTCTGTGAGTGAAGCAATGACCTTTATTCCACTAATGAAATGTTGAATTTCTGAAGTTCCTGTAGTTCTGGAATAATTCTATCCCTTGTGAAGCACAACAGTTCATGTAACAGGTTTACATTGGTGTTTTTTTATTATTTATTTAAAACCTGTATTTTGCCTTTGTGGTATTTATTCTGTGATCTTTTGGATTTGTCAGATTCGCATTTTATAGATATTCAAAACGACCATAAACTTAGACCTAATTTTCGATGCACATATTGTGGTGTCCAGGAGCCAAAATCCTTTTCTTGAGAAACGCTTTCTGCTTTCCATGCCCATGTACTATTTAGCATAAGTGGGAAAGATCTGTCTCTAAGCTGTAGCTAATACTTGGATCAAATGTAAATGGCTAGTGAAGAGGGAAATGTTTATTCCAAAACCATACCATTTTCTTTTTTATAGTATTTTGCAAATGATTGTAAAAAATGTAAATATGGTTGGGACTGATGCCTCTGTCCAGGGAAAGGCTAGAAGGTTTTCCATTGTTAACAATGCACTTAGTAAGCTGAGTTTTGTAGTATTGTGATTTTTTTAAAATTTATTTTCCAATTCTTAAAGTTAGTAAGGCAAAAGTTCTTAGGCTTGTAATTGTTTTCCCCTCTTCTGCTTTTGAAAAAGGCATCCAGAGTAGGTGAATAGACAGACTTTGGCACCGTGATGTTATTAAATTTTGTATGTTTCTCTTGGTCTTTCCTTCCCTACAAGTTGAATACTTCCAGATTTTTCAGAGTAACTTTATTTCCCTGCTACATTTGGAGAACCTGGTATTTGTGTCTATTCTTTTATGAGACACAAGTGTATCTTACCTTTCCAGTCTAGTCACTACTGTGGGTTGTTTTCCTGAAGGCTGGTCAAGTCTGCCCTTGTCCTGGTGAACTTTCATTCTATAAGTAAAAGCAAAAGCTTAACACTGTGGTCTACTACTTGAAGAAGGCTAAGAAGGCTCCCTGGTTAAGAAAGCTGCTTTCCCTGTCATTGAGATGCTTGACATATGAGCATTGTTACAATCACATGCAACATATTAACATATTAACATATTAATGTTAACAATATGTAACATATTAATAACCTATTGTAAAAAGCACACACTCAACACCTTCATCCACTGCTGTTGAGGAGAGAGGCCTGGAGGGTGGCACTCTTTACACACCTTAAAATACTGTGTTTCTAAAGGTTTGCTGCTTCAGTTCACTTCTTAAGGGAAGTAAGGCAGGGTTGTTTTTTTTTTTGTTTGTATGGAGGCCTGATATTCTGCTGGAAGGAAAGCACTTAGTGTTATTAGTGAAAACTGTTTTCTCTTCATCTTGGTTTTACATGGCATAATCTGAAAGTGCAGAAAGCCTCAGTTCTAAGGGAAAAGCTTTCATGCCAAGGAAGCATTCCAAGTGCTTGGGATTTTTCAGCCATGTTGTGCTTCTAGAAGCAGAGAAGATCAAGTGCTTGATTTGTTGTGCACATCATTCAGTATTAGCATTGCCAGCTGAACTACAACTCAGCTTTTTTTTTTCTCTGCTTTGTTTACACTGAAGTAAAGTATCTTTTGACTAGCCATAAGTATTTTCACATGATACTTATGAAATGAAAATGTGGAAAGTTTTATGTTTTTTCTGGTTTTATGTCTGAAGAAGGGATCATAACTTTCAGTTTTGAGACAGGCAAGGCTTGATTATGAATGTCTGTCCTCTGGTATTTTTTTTCCCTGTCACATAACTTGCTTTCAACAGAAATAATTATTTTACTATAATCTTTATGGAAGCAACAATTAGGTCTGGGGTTTGTTTTCTTTCCCCTGACCTACAAGCACAAGAAGGACCTCATTGCTATACACAGTGTCTAATGTTCTTAGTTACACCATTATTAAATTATTTTTCTTGAATTTAGGTTTTTAACTTGCAGAAACAAATCCTACTTCTGTATGAGCTGAGTTAACTAAAGCATGCCTTACTGGTGAGAATGAGACTTTATCTTTGCCTCTTTCAGGATGTGCTAGAGAAGTTTTTGGTTCCTGATACAAAGTTTCTGCTGCTCTTTATGAGCTGGAGAAATAAGGTCTATGATGTAATCTTATCTTGAGTATTGATATTCTTTGTATAACTGTCAGTACTGTCTGTTAAAGTATGTATTTTCTCTGTTTTCCTGACCTTTAGTCTAGCCTTCCCTTTGGCTGCTCTTTGATACTTCAGCAATGGTATTAATCAGATAAAATAATGTATTAGTCCTTTCTGGGACACCTGGCTAATATAAAGACTTGAGGTGTGCATAATAAGCCTTATCTTTTTTAAGTTCTAGTGCCATGCTCATTTTTTTTAAGGATTGAAAAAGAGATTTTTGTGGTCAAATTTAAAGTTATCTAATATATCACTTGAAATGGAAAGCTAAAATTTCTACTCTAGATCTTACTCTTGAGAGTCTAGATGAAATACACTTGGTTTTTCTCTGCATCCTTTTCAACAGTTTGAGAGAAAATAGTCACCTTGTAGTTTCTGAAAGCTTTCTCTACTTTTAGATCAGAAAATAATTTAATAGAAGACAATGAAAAGATGTTTGGGAATACAATTCTTAGGCCATGTCACAATTCTTTGTATAAAGAAGCAGAACGAGTCTTTAAATGTTAGACAACTTTGTCAGTTTGTCAAACATAACGTTTCTCCATGTAGCATAATAGCAGAGTCAGTACACAGCAAAGCCTTTGTGTGTCTAAACACTTAAAAATTGTGTTGGTTTTGTTTTTCCTTGCCTTCCCATGCCAATATGTAACAGGCCTGCTCTCACTGTGCGTTTGTATAGTTCCTTCTGCATACAAAGAGTCTTAAAGCATAATTTCACATGTTGCAGCAGTGGTTACTTACATCTGCAATTACTTGTTTTTCTTTTTCTGAATTGCCTGCTCTGTGAAATGGTTCCCTTTACCCAAACTGGAGTTGGAATCCTTTCCTTCTTCCCTTGGAAGAAGTGGTACAGTCAATAGCTGGTCTTAAACTGTGAATCCTCCTGGAAAATAATCCTAATATCTAAAAAGCTCTGCAAGAGGGGTTTCTTATCTTTTAAAGTTTGTGTTAAGTGTTCAGTTTGGAATTCAAATATAGGAAGTGTTAGCTTCCTACATGCTGAGTTGCTTTTTGTTCAGCCAGCCTTACCCAACTTACTATTTCTGCTAGTTAAGAATAAGTTGTGCTGATACTTCCTTCATTAACTCTTCTGAATAAGCTGGAAAGCTCACTGCAATATATATTATTTTTTTCCCCACATACAGGCTCGTGTTATGTATGATTTTGCTGCTGAGCCTGGAAACAATGAGCTGACTGTCACTGAAGGGGAGATCATTGTAATTACGAACCCGGTAAGAAAACAGATGGAATCAAGGCTTTTGTGCACTCTCCTGACCTACTTCTAGCAGATGGAAGAAAAAAGGTGCTAGGTGACATCTGAAAGCCATGGCTACATTCTCCTGAAGAATTAGTGAATAAACTAAACACAAAGAATTTTCTAATAGCTTTGTGGAAACAAATACAATGAGCAGTTTTGGATGACAGAGGCCCTCTCAGGTTGTGCCTACACACTAAAGAATTTACTCAGCTTTATTTTTCTCTAAACAGAGCTCAGTGCCAAGGCAGAGGAAGGAGCTATAGATGGTGATACCATCTACATCTGAATGTGTTGCATTTAAATCTGGTGTGCCAGCTCTCTTCTCTATTCAGTTCCTTAATCAGTGAATTCAGCAGTCTGAGTTTGTTCAAGTAACCTGTTAGAAAATTTTGTTTCCAAATGTTCGTGTCCTTTTATAATTAAATCAATATGGACAAGATACAGGGAGTGGTGAAAATTCTATGGTAATAATATCAGGGAGTTCTTAAGTTAATGGTACTTCTGAGCACTGACATTTGATTTGTGTGTACAATTTGTATTTGAGTGTGGTTTTATTGTCCTGTAAAATTCTTACCCTTGGTAACAAGGTGTAAGTATTATTTGATTCTGCTTTTGTTTTTTGTGTAGTGATATGTCTTAGTAAGTAGACTTTCCTTTTAAAAATGCCTTCAGACAAAAAAATGCCTGATCTTGATGCCAGGTTTTATTTATCTGGTTGTATAGGAAACAAGGGCTCTGCAGAATGAACTAATTATTTGAAGAGCCTAGTAATTAACAAACCTGATAATTTTTAGTTCCACTGACCCTAAATATTCAAAGCCAATATTTAATAGAACTGGCACCCTCTTGGACTGAACACTCTGCTGTAGCAGAGGTAACATTTTAAATGAGTTCAGGAGATTAATGTTGTTTCACAAAAGTAGGACTAAATAAATAGTTTACCACTTGTAAGATGGTTCTTGCCAAACAAGACATCTGTGTGTTAAGGCAAGATGTTTAAATCCAAGTGAAACTTTATTTTATATTGTCTGTAATTAAACTGTGGGATAAATTGCCACAAAGGCTCTTGATTATTTATGATAAGTTCAGACAATGCCAGCATAAGTCTTGAAAGTCCATTCATGATTACTCTTAAGTGCAGTGGTGCAAATTTAGACAACCTGGAATTCAATAGTCGCTGTCTAGCATATGTAGTTCAAATTTTCAGGGGTGTGTTAGTTTGACATGTAGTTGTGTTCAAGGAACAACTTGATTTAAACCAGATCTGGCTTATTCCAGATAATGTCCTAGAATTGACTTTGCTTAACTGCAAAGGTCTGCAGAAGTTTCTTAGTATATGTAGTTTTTAAACTAGTATAGTTTAAAAGGTATATGTGTTATGTGTCTTAGTATATGTGTTTTTAAAAAAACAATAACAGGATGCTCCACTGAGATCAGAACTGAACTGTTTTTTGTTTCCCAACCAGTAGCATGAGACCTGCCTCTAAAACGAAATGTAACATAGAGTGTCTCCAAATCTTTCGTGTGCCTCTCTTAATCTTGAGACTATCCTTTGTATTCTTGTGGGTTATAGCTCCCACTCATCACACATTTCTGCACCTTCAATAAATGAAGCAGAGATTTTACAGATATTACCAATAACTTAATTCCTTAAGTCTTGTTTCTTTATAATCTGTTGATTAAAATTAATGATTTGGAACTGGCATACTACTGCTTTGATGCAGTCCAGATAATTGACTGTAGTTTCATAAATGATCAAAAGTACTGAAAATCAAACTTTCCTCCACCCCCACCCTGTGCTTGTTAAAATTGAAGTCCACAATTGCTGTGTGAAACAAGCACAGTCTGTGTTCTGTTTAAATGAGTAGCTGCTGCTTCAGCAGATTTAAGCACATTTCTTTGTGGTGATACATTCATAACTGTATTTCAAACATTGCATTTGACAGCAAGGCAGTACTTCCTCCTGAGCTGTTTAAAGCATATTGTGGGCTCCATCTAGCAAAACTATTTCTATATTATTACTTTTAGGATGTTGGTGGAGGCTGGTTAGAAGGAAGAAACAGCCAAGGCGAGAGGGGACTAGTTCCAACAGATTATGTTGAGGTAAGTGACCGTCCCCTGGCTGATGAGACTGTAATGCTCAGAATATATAATCTTACTCTAGCAACTGTAACTGGCTTGGGAGACCAGTGCAAATGTGCCATACAAAACTACTCTGCTTCTTCGTGCTTTCCCAGAAGATGCAGCAGGAGGTTGTCTATACTAAGTACTGGTGATCTGCAGCACATGGGCTGTTTTGAGGGTCTCATAATCCAATAATTGTTTTCTTGTCTGAAGATACAGATACAGAAATGAAATGAGTAGTGCAAGTTTACACTGGTGTTGCAGAGGCTGATAAACCACATGATTACATATTTCTGGAATGGAGCTCCATTTCTGGGGCTCAGGATATAGGATCCCAAAACCAGGGGCTTCTCAGCTCCCTAACAGTCTTTGCTGTCTCTTCAGTTTGTGTTGATCTGCTCTTTATTTAAAGACTGGTGGTGGTGGGGTGGGGATTTAATAGGCATCTCAATGCAAAGACTGGCATACAATTCACTCTTGGGGAGCCCAGTGTCCATATGTCTGCAGGTTGTCAGCTAGCTGAAGACTTGTTCTGTAATTCCTTCAGCCTCCTCTTAAAACATATGACTCCCTTCCTTCACCAGTGCTGTTTTTAATAAAAAAAAATCTAAATGTCAAAACTTTGGGTGGATGTGGGGGGATAGGTGGTTATTTGTATAACCTTGGTTTTGTCTTCAGTTGGCTAGCTCATGGTCTAGCAGCTTTTGGCTCTCCAGGATTGCTGTCCCAAACTGATTCTCTGAGTACTGAGTTCCAAGTTTTCAAGCAGTAATGTTAACAACCTTGTTAATCCCTAAAGAATTTATAGTTAGGTGTCTACTGCCACAACAGTCTTGCATGTTATGCTGTGATAAAGCAAACCAGTTCCCTCTGTTGTGGAAGTAAATCCTCCAGAATCTCACGTCAGCTTCTTGTAAAAGATACTACTCCATTTGAATTAAAAAACAGTATATGCATCTATCTTAACATCTAGTGACATGATATCATTATATATGATAAACAGCATAATTTGATTAATGGAAGTATGAAAAATCTTTTGCAACTTTTTCCATTTCAGATTATAACTGAAGATAGAACTAGCTGTGGGAACTCATTAGCTGACCAAGCCTTCTTTGATTCCCTTTCTTCAAATACGGCTCAGACCACCAGTGTTGCAAAAAGCAGTGATCAGGTATGTCTCTAGGCTTTTCAGGCACAGTTGGAGCATGGCAGGTTCTGTAGACATAACCTTATAAAGATACTAGTTAAAGTAGTTTGTGTTTTCATTAGGGAACACTTCTATGGAATATTAATGATATGGGTGCCTGTTCAGCTACTGTCCTTGCTGGAAAAACTAATAATCTAACACTATCAAAATGGAGCATTATTATTTTTTCCAGCCTGCAGTCATATAAGCCCGTGACTACCTCAATATGTTTGTACCTCAGTTCTGTATAAATGTACTTTTAGCAAATTTACTTTATTTTCAAGTCACTTGTGTTAGTATACTAACCTTTTTAAGGTACTATAACTTTTTTTAAAATGTCTGTTACAATTGGGTGGTCCATGCATCTTCAACCAGAGAGAATGGATATATTTCTTTTACAGAATTTGAGTAGGAGTTGTTTCTGTGATTGAAAAAGGTGAAGCAAGTTCATGCATTGTCCTAGTCAGTTAGAGAAGTGGCTGACTTTGTTTTTGATGGAAGAATGTTTTTCTTTTTTTCTTATCCCCCCACCCCACCTTAATGATCTGACACACCAGACAAAAAGCAATTAAGTGGGAAGTATTTGCTCTCAGATTAGGTATCTGAAGGTGTACATTGCCTTAAATGCAGGCTGTACATTATGGACTACAGACTGCTGCATGTCCCCCATACAGGAACAGTTAGACTTTTCAAAGTTCGTGGGTCAACAGAAGGAAAATCTGCTTTTCCCAACAGCAGCATGCAAAGGTCTCACATGTTGACAAGTAAATGCTTTACTCATGGTAGCAGCTGGGGGGACATACCTGGTGTGTGGATCAGTTAATATAAGTTACTAGTTTGCTTAATTGTAACTTACAGCACCTTGACATGAAGTGAGATCTCTTGAAAACTGTACATGGAGCGTTTTTGTATTACAGTGAATGTAACAGTTCATTGACTGTATGGTGTTTGATTTGTTCTTCCCAGTGTTCAGCCAGATGCCAGTATTGTCATTCTGTGGTCACACACAGGATGAGAACTACAGACCCAACTGTGACTGTTTAACTGTTTATCACTTCTTAATTGATGTCCAGTTAATAGTCAGGTTAAACACAAAATTCTTGAAATACCGTAATAATTTCTCATATCAGGCTGAGCCAAAAGCATTGACTGTAGGTTCATTTTCCCTTAGTAAAACTTATTTTTAATGTAGAGTGGGAACCACATTTCTTCTGCTTTGCAAGTTACCCTTGCCGTTTTTTTTCCTCCTATAAAGTTTCCAACGAAACCTGATTTCTGGGTAAGCTTGAAATATTTGCAAGAGCTACTTCTGTTAAATCTGACTTAGTCTGACATACCACTTAATTTGACCTAGGAAGGATCACTTATTAACAAAATGATTATTCAGTATTTTGAATAGTGGTAGAGGCATCTGTCAGAAATTGATCGTGCTTAACACAAGGTACTTCTGCATAGACAAGGGAAGAAAAAAGCCCTTGCTTATATAGAAGTAGAGGTTAAAATAAAGGTATCTAGTATATCCTAAATAACAGAGAATTACTATGGCAATCTAGTTTGGGAAGTTGCATTTCCAAAGAAGGGAAAAGCTTGAAAATATGGTCTCTTTTATAAAAGTTTACATAGGAGGAGCATTATGCTGGCCCTGTAATACATATAATCACAGTTTCTTCTTCATAAATTTTGCGAAGGAGTAACTTCAGGCAAACTGCTTGTCATCTATTTGAGTGCCTTCTTGTTGGAAGTGTCTTGTTCTTCTCCATTATTCTTCAGATGCTGTGTAATTCAGTTGAGAATCAGGGGTACCCAAGTGTGTTATAGTATAACTATACTGGTAACATTAATAGGAGAGAGAGGGAGGAGGAGACTGTGCACCTGGATGCAGCCAAGGCCATTCAAGATGCAGGGGAAGTAAAATCCCTCACGCTGTTATATTTGGGTCTTTTTGTTTTCCTTTTTTTTCATAGCAGGAGCCATCTTGCGTGGTCAGGCTTTTATGACACAAGCTATTTCTGTTTTCTGAAGTTTTTTTCTGTTACCTGAGTTCAGTTTAGTTTTCTCTTTGCAAAATTCTGAGGCTGATTGCCCTCTTGATTAAGAAATTGTTTGTTCTGTCTGGTGTAAGACACTCTTCCTGCCCTCAAAACCCAAAGGTTTTCTTCTTCTGATCTTGTGAATTGTGTCTGAAGTGTGTGTATTGCTGCTGTGTACATCACATGATGTCAAACAGGTTTGACGTTGCTGCTCCAGTGTAGGAAACCTGATGTAGTGAAAGACTGTGTTGACACCTGTGCTGTTGCATCAGGAGGTTATGCTACATTGTTCATCCTCTGCATATTAGCTTTTCTTTTTTAGAGCCACTGCTCATAAGAATATGGTATCTGCTTTGTGGGTGTGACGCTTCTTCCCAGATATCTTGCTCTGCTTTTGGTTATGGTAACATTTACATTGTTCAAATAGATTCACTCAGACACTTTGAATTGGTCTGTGTTCAGATGCACAGTCACAAGCAATTGATTCACTCTTTTCAAGTGCCTTAATAAGTGACTATGTCAATATACAAAGCACTTTGTCTTAAATGAACTTGTGTGTTGAGGCTAGGGAGAGAGAAAAAAAAGATCAATTAGATGTCAGTGTCAAGAGAATCAATGCTGGAAGAAGCACAGTAGTGGGAACTAAAGTGTTCATAGACATAATCTGGTGGGTTGAATAAGAAGTTGCAACATTCCTAAATGCTGACACTTTTGCTATTATATGTTACTGTAACATGGAAGGTACAGGTTTATTACAAGAAGATTTTATAAAAGTGCTTCTTAATAAACAGGGTGTTTTGAGATTTATTTTTTTTTTTCCCTACTATTGCTCTGTTGAAGAAATTGCTTTCTGAAAATGTCACTAACATCCCACCCCCTAATTTCAGTAAGTCAATACTTGGTGGCATTTTGGAGCCTTCATAATAAAAATATATATGGAAATACAAACATTAATGTAAATTCAGATTTGTCTCCTCCAACTGCAGGGCCTTTTTTGTGTGATAAGACTAGTGCTTCTCAAGTCACGCATGCACCTACATTTATTTTGCACATTTTCCAAGTTCAAAAACTGCTGTTTTAACAGTATCTCTCTTTCCATTCTAAGCCACAACTTTGGTGGTTTTTCATGTATCAAAATGTTTTAAAAGCTGTGAACAAATACCAGCTTGCTGTAAACAAACTATATGTACAATTAGCCATAATGCAGTCCAGCTGTTTAGTCTGTGTAGCCTGCATGTTTGTGTGTAGAACAGAAATGCCATGAATTTCAGTGCACTGTATACTTTAGTCTGTATAGTGTCTCCTCCCATTCCCCCACAGCTTAAAGTCTAGCCTTTTTTTTTTGTGTGTTCTCTGGAGAACAGAAAACTAGTATTAAAAATGCATAAGTGAAGGTAAAGTGGAGTAGAGCCTGTCAGTTTCAGAGTGGAAGTGGATCACCAGCTACATTGACGTAGGGAGCAGTATGTTTGGCTTCACAGCTTTGAGTTGTAAAAATAGTTCTTGCAGCTAACCATTTGTAGAGGAGCTTGTTCCCTTTTCTTGACACTGGCTCTGTAAGTGTTGCCGAGTCTAGTTCTGTATGAAGATGACTGTACAGCTCTTAGTTCTGGACAAAATAATGTCCTGAGAGTTTGTATTTTTGTGAATTACAGATTTATCAGTGTGACCTTAATTCCAGTGTGACCTTAGTGAAGCCACATGTTTTGTGTCTTTAGTCATGTTGTGGGCAGAGTAGCAAGGCCACATGAGTAAGTATAGGAAACAACTAACAGAAACCTCTCATGTTTGCATGGTTTTATCCACTGGTAGGTGTGAAATCACTTGGAGTAGTTTCTCTTGGTAGAAGAAAGAGAAGCTGCTACACAGCTGTTGCAGGATGTGAAAATAAATTGACTCTCTTATGCATAGAAAACAGTTTCCTTTCAGAAATCTGTGAGACTTTTGTATAGCCAGGATGAGAAAATAGTAGTGGAAACACGTAGTTTGACGTGCAGGATGTGAGACATCTCAAGTTAGCTGGTGTGTGGGCATAAGTTGTTAAATACGCATAAGGAAGACCCTAAATAAGCTATTTCCAGAACTGTACTTCAGATCTTTCCACTCTTTGCAACTTAGTGCTGGCAAGGCAAATGATGATTATGTTTTCATGCTATTAACTTCCCCTGCCCCTAACTGCTATGAGCAGCAATAAGTACTAAGATTGAAGAAAATACAGTGCTCTCATTGAGAGAACATTATTCTACTTCTGTGGAAATTTTGACATGCATGTTGTTGCATTTCTGTAACAGTATTTCCATGCTCTGACATTTGTATGTATATGGTAAAGTAGAAGTATTGTCATGTGAAATGTTACTCACTCATGTTAACATAGAATCATAGAATGTGTGGGGTTGGAAAGGACTTCTAAAAGGCACCTAGTCCAGTCCCTCCTGCAGTGCCCAGGGACCTTTTTAACTATATTAGGTTGAGTCCAGCTTGTCTTGTTAAACTAGTATGCTAACTTACCTTATAAAATAGGCAGCTAGGTTCACCATGGAAATTAGAATTGCAGTTCTTGCTTATGGATATTGGAAATTATTGCTTTCTTGAGTAATAAGTCTTAACTATGCATAAATGCTTGTGTTTGTAATGTAACTGTAAAGGTACCTCTATGTATGCATGTCATCTCTAGAATATTATAGTGCAAAAGATATCTATAAAGAGTACAAGCAGAACTGGTGGGTTAGAACTGGTCAGAAGGAAAAAACAAACCCAAACCATAGCATACCCAGAGTGTTTTGAACGAGTTTGGCTTTCATGATGAGTGACTTCTGGTTCCTGTTACAGATAATGATACTATCACATCCTCCATTGCTACATATAATTTGAAAACAACTCTATTTTACATTCATGCCAGTAACAGCAATTTGTGACCAGTTCTTGTTTAATCAAAGTACCAGGCAGTGACTTCCTTACAGTACTGGAAAGATTTTTTTTTATTCACATATTGAAAAATAATTGCTTAGCATATGACAATGGTTGTACAAATTCCGATTATGGAGTTGTCTTGAGCTTTTCTTTGTGGGTGTCCCAGTGGAATGCAAAGGCTCAGGTAGCAAGTTGTTAAACTGTAGTACTGTGATGACTCCTCACCTTCATCTGCACCCATAACCTCAGGCAAAATCTGACTACTGAAATAGTTTTTCACAATTTGCAGTGTTTGCATGCTCTTTTTCTTGTAGCTTTGTTTTCATTTGACTTGTTTCATGAGGCAGCCTTGTATTCTAGTAGTTTGGCATTGACTATGTAAACAATATTTTAACTTGATATGGTGACAATCTTGTCAGCCCTCCTATGAATGTTTCTGCTTGCCTGCACACTTACAGTGGCATGTGGCATGTATGCATTGCACAGTCCCTTTCACCACAGCAGGGGGCTTACTGTGGTGTATAGTCTCCTTCCTGATTTTATCTTTCCTTCATTGTTCACTGAACACTTATTTTAAGGTAGAAACATGGGCATTTGTAATTGCAAGTAGTAAGCTGAAAAGTCTTTGTCAAACTCTCCAACTTCTCAAAAAAAAAAAAGGCAACAAGGGATACCCCTATCCTCTGTTCCTAATCAAAGATATAAAGTACTTGTCCCAAAGAGGATCTTCTTAGCCTGGTGCTGGGATGTCTAGACAACATCAGAGAGGAACAGGGAGTCTTTATTCTGTTTCTGGCATTACTGTGACTGCTACTTGGAAAACTGTCTGAAATGTCTCATCTGTGTTTCAAGAAGAAACCATTAGGGATTGAAACCAGCTAAAGAGAAGACAAGGAAAATAAAGAGGTGACTAGATTGCCATTTTCATGTGCAGGTGTGGGTAACAAAAACAGGAGCCTGAGAGTTCCATTGGATAAATGTATACTGGATTTTTAGTGGCTGAAAATTGAAACTAAGCAGATTTTTTTAAAGTAATAATTTCCTTTCAGCAGTGAGGGAGATACTATGTGTGTTTTCCCCTCCTTGTCCCATTGCCAAATTGTGTATCTTTCTGAAAGTCCATTTGGTACCTCAGACATGGCTTTTTGTGAACTGAATCAGGAGTTTAATAGGTGGAAATCTTGTGCCAGCACTGTGCAGGAACAGTGTAGCCTCAAGCCCACTTTGGCTGTGAATAAATTCACAGTTAAGGAAATGGGATTGGAAGTGGGAAAAGAACAAAAAAGTAACTTCTCTGCTCTTTATGGTAGTGACTCCTTTTTCCCACTGGTTGGTTGTTAGGCATTTTCCTTCTGAAAGCAAGGAGTATCCAGTGAGTGTGCCATGGCTACACGTGGTTTGTGAACAGGCAAAGCCCAGCTCCTTTTCAGGGGACTGCTTTATGAAGGGGGCAGTGGGGCTAGGAGTGGAGGTGCTGAATGATGGTTTTCTCTGGAAGGAAGTGGGATGGGAGCAGCTGAGCAACAAACAGGCTTCTTGGACAGCATTGCTACTGCTTCCTTGTCAGTTGTTTCTGGTAGTCCTCCCTTGTTGCTTTCATGTGTTCATAACCAGGAATATTTTAGTATGCGAGTCTGTAAGGCTGGTTGTCTATCTTAAAGTCTACCCTGTCTCCACTCCCACTTTTCCTAGAGGATTTATTCCAAGGAGAAAACATATTTAAATTGTACAGTAGAAAAGAAGGCCTTCTTTAAGGAGTGAAAGAAGTGCCCAGGACCACAATGCTAAGGTAATGATTTACCAAGAAGAAAGCTTGGAAATGAAATGTCATGGGTATTGCAGCTACTTCAATGTCTGCTAATGTGCACACTTGCCCTATGGTAAATAGAGCACAGTGAATGCAGTTCTGTGGTTGCTACAGAGTAGACTTTTAGCCTTCACATTTCTTGCTGGAGTAAAAAGTTAATTTTTAGAGTGACTGTCTATAATAACTTTTTTTTTAGTGCCTCTCTTCAGAGGCTCTTATTCAAAGAGCTTGAGTTTAATGTGATTTCTGAGTGTGCCTAAGGCCTGGCCTCCATGCAAGGCAAGGTGAGCAAGGCAGCTCTAAAACTGGAAAAGTATGCTCATTTCTGTAAGCTGTTCAGCTGAATCACCGTGACTTTTCTTGTGTATCTTACCATTCCTCTGTGCTGTCTCTTCTAGCCCCTCTTTAAGAATTTAACACTTCTCATTGCCACTTTGGCTATCCTGGTCTTTCCTTTGTCTGATCAGGCTTACTTTTTCTACTCACTGCTTCAGCATGGCTTCTGTTTCCAAGTAGTTTTCAAGATGTATTTCTTACAGTTAGAGGTCCTCATTTTTGATGGCACAGTTACCTAGCTTCTTTTTAGGTACTCTACTTAGTTTTATCTTCTGAACATCAGGGGTATCTTGGCTTTTGTCCCTCAGGAATAGAAAGGATCTATCTATTCATGCATCAGGAGCATCCATTAGTATGAGGAAGGAGTCTGCCAGGAACAACTTAGTTGGCCAAGAGGTTAGAGAATGATTTATGGCCAGGACAGAGAGATGAGTCGGTGACTTATTGGATTATATGGAAAACAGCTATTTTAATTTTTCCTATTTGATTCATTATTAATTTGGTAAAGATACTGACATTCTACCTCCAAGCCGAGGATTTTTCTTTCATTACAGATTTTTTTTTCTCATTCAGCTGTATCTTTAAAAACATAGTAGACTTCTCTTGTACCTCCTTGCCCCATAATGATCTGTTTTATACTGTGTTTGAATCTGCCCTTAACAGCAGTGTCACAGTTTGACTCAGGTCTGACAACAATGCTCTCGATCCCCCCTCCCCCCAACCCAGGTAGGGAAGGAGAGAGAGAAAAAGAGAGAGACTTGGCTGGATTGAAAACTAAACTACACAGCTTTAATTAAAACACTAATGAATCATACAAGAAAATATATACAATTATATACAGATAGATTCAGGTATGGGCAAAAGCCTCTCGCCTCCCCCCACCCCAGCAACTCCCACAGCACTTCCCTGAACTGGGAAGAGTCCCGAGGAATCCCGGAGCTGCTGCTGGGAAAGAGCAGAGAGTTATGGGGGTCACAAGAGATCAAGCCTGAGGATCGACGGTGATGGATGAACAGAGTCCTCCCTGGACGCCGGCCATGGACGGGAGAGAAGGGAAGAAAAAAAAAGGAAGGAAGTTGTCTTCTGTGATCTCTGACCTTCCTCTGAGCTTACGTAGATATATGGAATGGAATATCTTTGGCCAATTTTGCTGTCTGTCTAACTCAGCCTCCTACGGGGGGGGTCACAGATCTCCCCATAGTGTCTGAGCTGGCAGAGTGCAGGTGCAGCCTTGAAGCCTCAGTAGTTAGAAAAACATTCCACTGTCTTATCAGCCTAGCAGAACACACTGTTGCTAGCTACAAGAAAGCTTACTGAAGGAAAAAAAAAAAAAATCAGTAATAAGAAAAATTGGCTTCATCCTGGCTCAAACCAGGACAAGAAGGCTCTTAATTATTTAGTAATGTGTTCCCTATGTCTGTTCCCCAAATAGCCTTTTTTTGGTGGTGGTTGTTGTTTTGTTGTTTTTTCTCCTAGAGCAGTGGGAATGAGCAAGTCAGTGGTATTCTACAAAAGGGGAAATCAACTGCCCTAAGGAGTTAATTCTTTTAAATTTCTTTAAATTCTAATCTCAGTGTACTTGTCTGATGTTACCTTGAGGACCAAGCAGATGCAATGTTTCTTTTGCATGTGGTTTAGTTTCTTAGCTAGGTGTGGTGTGGCATTTGTTTTTGTGTGTTGGTATTTGAGATTGCTAGTGTACTTGAATGTTACGTGTGCTGTATCAAGTTATAATGATTAAATAACAGCTTCTTGCAAGGACTCCCCATCTTTTTTGTGCTGACTAAAGACACATCAGGGGATTATCAGTCTCAGTTACAGAAAACTAAAGGTGTGAGAACATATATTTTTAACCACTTACTTAATACTTGCTGGCTTAATTAGGGTTCATTCAACCAGAGCTAAGCCACATTAATGGCTTCTCATATGGAATTTGGCAACTGCCAAGATACACAAAACTGTGGACTGGAGCTTAGATTATGCTGAGATTACGTTTGCTGATTTTTTTTGTTTGCCACTTAAGTGCCCACAGTGTGTGTGTGTGTGTATGTAGACAAACACTTGGATAAAATTGAAAGCAGACTTGCCGATGCTTTTTGAGAGGTGTTGTCTATATATACATTCCTAACCCATCTCTTACCTTCTCCAGTGCCTTGGAAAGAAACATGGACCCTTTAGCAGAAAGGGGCTGAGTGGGAATATCACATCCCATCCCTTTCATAGTCTGTGGGTGATACATTTAGGGGCACAAGCTAACCCCAAGAGCTTTCTTGGACACCTCAGAAGTAAAATATTCTGTTTTGAATAATGCTTCCATATAGGTACATAGAGATAAGACATCTGAGAGGGCAATGAAAGTAATCCCTTTTCCCATGCTGTATAGTGTCTAGTGTATATCAGCAACTGTCTGCAAGCTTGGTGATGATATCTCTTGACAGTCATTCTTCAGTAGTGTATCCAGAGTTAATATTACTGCCTCCCCCTTGTTTTGCAGCAGATTCTAAGGTTTCTTTGCCACTCACTCACATGAACTACAAAGAAGACGAAAACTTGGATGCTTGCCAAAAGGCTGAGACAACTTCTGGGTTTTCATTTGCCAATGATCAGCACAGCATATATTGTAGAAGTATATGCAAATTAATATTATGCAAACTGATAATTTCTAGGTGCTCTAAGTTATGTTAGGAGCAGATGTGCTTTCCTATGTGGATGGGCCCCAGCATATGTGTTTTCCTTGAGCAAAGATGATAAACTCTGATGCTATGTTTGGGTTTTTTTGTCTTTACATAAACTTTTGTCAGGTGAACATCATAGGAAGAGCAGTCTGATATAAGCTACCAGCAACTTTGTAATTGTTGAGAATAGCATTTTGTATCAGCTGTCCAAGAATTACATAGCCCCCAACAATATTGTTCCCTGAGGGAGTTGTTTTTCCATCAGTTTAATCCTAAAAAAAGAAAAATGGAGTGTGCAGTAGCTGTACCTTTTTTGTGTGTTTTGTGTAAGAAATAAACATATTCCTCCTTTTTACAGTGAATAATTTGGCTTTTAGTGGGAGTTTTATTAAACAATGGAGTCAGGCTTTTTTCAGTGATGTCTAGTGATAGGACAAGGGGCAATGGGTGCCAACTGGAGCATAGGAGGTTCCATGTAAACATCAGAAAAAACTTCTTCACTGTGAGCATGACAGAGCACTGGAACAGGCTGCCCAGAGAGGTTGTGGAGTCTCCTTCTCTGCAGACATCCAAAACCTACCTGGACACATTCCTGTGTGATGTGCTCTGGGTGATCCTGCTCTGGCAGGGGGGTTGGACTAGGTGATCTCTGACTCTGTGATTTTCAGTACTGGAAAATGTTATAACAATCATGTAAATGTTACAATCTAATAGCAATTAATTTATATTAGGCATCCCTTCTTTGATGTGCTTCTTCATGGCAAAGATAATGCACTAGCTTAAGTATGTGTTGAGGCTTTCTTTTACAAAACAGTTTTTCACTCTGCTGAACAAGACAAGCTTTGTAGGCTTTGTTTGCTTTCCTTCCCCTTCTTCTTCCTCCTACACTTTGAAGTGTGTGGGTTTTGATTTGTGTGGGGCTTCTTTTTTTTTCTGCCAGTTAGTCTCTGCACTAAGTGTCTGGAGTAGACTGCACTTAACTAGTCCATGCTTTTTCACAGCATAACTGTGAAAGGAGCTCAAGGAGCTGAGCAGGTTGCTAGGCTTTTAATCCAATTTACTGCCAGATGAACTTGACAAATTTATGCAGTAGTTAGAGATGTGTCTTTTCTACCCTCTCACTGAGGCTTCCATCCCTGCAGCAGCATCAACAGAAGGGTGTGTGCGATTACCTTCACCAGAAGCTTATTTTGGGCAACTAGGTTTACAGGGAAATGCCAAACTTTTCCCTGGCAAATGTTAGTTTCCTTCCCTTGTCTTGGCTGTGGGTGAGGTGAGCTCTGACAGGGAACGGGTTGTTGGCCCTGACTCACTAATTGTCACACCAACAGTGATGGTGTGGGTGGGCAATTTGCTTTTAGTAATGCCACTGAGTTTGATAAAATAAGCATTTAAAAAAACTTAACCCTTGACTCTTGAGTTTGTGATTTAAATATGCTAATTAGTTCATGGCTTTATGTAATTAATCGTTCACATGCACCATACTTACAGTGCTGGTGTGAAATAATTACCATGGGTAAGAGTGCTTCTGAACACTGTTGGAACAAACAGTTTAATTTCCCTGAGGAGATGCAATACTCTTATTAGTATGTATTGGTGTCACATTGCTGGAAAGCTGAGCAGTTCTTCCAGGTGTTTCTTGCGTGTAAGAGCCGTGTAGCTGGAATCTTGGGATTTGGCAGCTGCTCCCAAATCAAACAAGTGCTAAATGCAGACTTGTAGCCTACCAGTAGGAGATCAAAGACTTCAAGAAGAAAGTACATGATCATTGCTCATTTCTTCAGCAATTTCTTATTTTCTTTTGTTTTTATATAAACATAGGCAAACAGTGCTGGTGATCCTTGGTCCAGTTGGAATGTTGGGAAGTCTGGGAACTGGGACAATGGAAATGCTGTTGACAGCTGGGCGACGAAGCCTGAAAGTACAGCTGGCCAGAGAAACAGTGCTTCAAATAACTGGGAGGCAGGACCAGCATTTGGTCATCCACAGGCATATCAAGGACCAGGTGTGCTAATAATGCTGTTATTTTTTAATACATTAAAGTAAGTGGACAGTAGAAGTAAGAACTGCTTAATATCTTAGAACGTGGCTTCTTTAAAAAACAAAACAAAGCCAGCTTCCTTGTAGCACATTGCTGTGTGAGTAAACTGGACACTTAAATAATGGGATTTGTAAATAAAATGGAAAAAAACCCTCAGATCTACAGTAAGAGACACCTCAAACTTGTATGGAAGTCTGACAAGCTAAAGTCTTGGGCATACATGATCTACCCTCAGGTCTGTTGTTCAGCTTGTGTAACTGGAACTTTAGCACCCTTGAATTTGTGTCCTCATGCCTGTGAAGTAGTACTCTCTTAAATCCTTAATTTTAGGAAGTGGCTTGCCAGAAGGCTTCTCTAGCTTTCTGTAGTAAAAGCCTAAATTAAGAGGAGAATTCATAACTGGGGAATGCTAACATGGAATGTATGAATATGGAACACTATTGAATTAATCTTAACAACTAGCATCTCTTTCTTTTTTTCACTCTCTGCCGAAGGCTTTCTGCTGTAGTGTTTTGCAGGTTGTATTTGGTGGGAATGGTGGTAATTGAGGTGGAATCATAAAATAGAAGGCTGAACTAGCTCTTACTTACGTTGTTGACTATTTGTGTATGAGTGATGAGGCAAATGCTTCTGCTTTTAAAGAGAAGATTTAACTTTCTCATTTCCCTACCCCTCTGCCCCCTCCTGTACTTTGGCAGCTGCTGATGATGATGATTGGGATGATGACTGGGATGACCCAAAATCAGCTTCACCATCTTACCTTGGTTACAAAGAGACTGAGACATCAGAGGCTGGGGGGGTCCAGCGTGGAAATTCTCGTTCAGCTGCTATGAAGTTACCACTTAACAAGTAATGGAAAATGCAGGGCAGATGTGTATATATTGAAGAGAATTGGAGTTTGTCAAGATGTGTAAATGTGTGACCATTCAACCTTCTTGAAAAATGCAATGTAAATATTATAGTTTTGGGACAAATGTAGCAATGGAGTTGTAGCCCAGCATTCTCCCTTTGTGATGAGAGAACAGATCCATGAAAGTCAGAAAGTACAGGACAAAGCTGTACAATTTGTGGAAGTGTTATACAGGCAAACGGTCCTTCTGCAAGATCTGAGCTTCAGGACCTATGGGTTTTATAATTTATGTCCTTAACACTACGTGTGCTTAGTGAAAATGAAAAATGAATGCTGGCTCACCCATGCAGCAGGTGATCAGACATGCTGCCCAGAGCTCATGAGCAGTTCTAAGTTGCTAGGAGTGGGGAAGACTTCTGCTCTCCTGTATGTGCATCACACAGATTGTTTCTTGAGCCGCAAAAAGCTCAATTTTTAGACAAAAATCTTACAATAGCATGAAGCTGTGTCAGGGTTATGCTAGCATTCTATCATGTTACAACTTAATGTTTGTTTATTATAAAATTACTGTTACTCTGAGAAGCTACTATGTGGTAATCTGTAAGTGGATGGAAGCAGAGTGGGAAAGGATTATAGAAGAATAGTGTCCTCAGGAAGTTAACTACTAGACATGCAGAGACAGCTGGTTTTGTTCATTAGTGGAGGTTTTGTCCTATTTTGCAACTGAACCTTTGCATCATTGTGACATCTACGTGTTGCAGACCCATTTAGCAGAATCAGTATAAACACTTCTTATTTAACAGCATTATTTGTCTGTGAAGTCAGTCCTACTTTACTCCTTGTATTTCTGCAAGCAGGCAGTAGGTTTGCAGTACTTGAAATATCTTCCTAATCAGGAAGAGAACTGCTGTTGCTTTTTGTAGGACTTCTTACATTTTTTTTTTCCAATTGATGGAGAAATTATGGAATATGACTCATGTTTCGAAGCAGTTCCTGAATCTGGAGTCTGTCATTCTTTCAGATTGAATTCTCATAATCTGAAATGGCAGGACAGTGTGCATGAGTGTGTGTATTTCCAGAGAGAGTGGCCTGCAATGGAGTGGCAGATGTTAACTTTGTGTGCTGCTTTTACACTTGTTCTGATTGGCTGCAGAGCACAAATAGCTACTTTGACTTGGAAGAAGGGGTGTATATTCCACAGTAAAAGCTGGAAGTCAGTAGCTAAAATTTTTCTGCTTTTTCAGGGCAAATTGTTGGGTTTTTTTAAAGTAATTTACGTAAGTTCTGTTACATATTTGAGAAATACTAAGGGTTTTTTTTTCTATAGTTCAAGCTAATTCTGCTTATGTCAAAGGAAGGAAAATACAGAATAAACCTATAACTTGATTTTATTGCTAGATTTCCTGGATTTGCAAAACCTGGGATGGAACAGTATCTGTTGTCAAAGCAGCTAGCAAAACCCAAAGAGAAAATTCCCATAATAGTAAGTTGGGGATGTGTGTGTAGTTTTTGTGTGTGGGAGATGTGTTTTGTTTTGGGGTTGGGGTTTTTTGTTTTGTTTTTTTGTGGCCTGTTCATTATTTTTTTTTTAATCTTCACACCCCTCCCTTTTCCCCCAACTCAACTGTTATCCTCAGGGCTGCTATATGTATTTGGGTCAGAAAAAACTGATACTGAATGTTTAATTAGAAATAGAACTGTCATAATAAAACTGTGTACTATTTAAGTGCTTTAATTTTATGTTAGACTACATTTCAGAGTCATATAATCATTGAGGCATTTTTCAGGGTCAGGTCTTAACTCCTCCTTTCTTCAAAGTGTGCTGAATTGTTATTTATTAATTTTTTGGTACTTTTTTCTCATGCTGGATCTGCATTACTTGTGATCACGAAGATAAGCCTATTTGGGGTTCAGAGGCAGAGCAAATACATTACCCTGTCTCTTAGTTATCTAGATAGATATCTAATACATAGGAACTACATCAATAAAATTTTGCAAGATCTAGTCATGATGATCAGGTCATCTTCTGATCTAAGGAACAAACTCTTCTAGATATATGCTGTTCTACTGAAATGTGGTTGAAGCAGCAATCCCTAGAATTTACCACTCATTTGCTATTTGGGAAAAATTGTAAAATACAGAATAAGAAACAAATGTGGTCCATCTCTGGTTGTGAGAAACCATTTTTTTCCCTGACTATCAAGCTCTCACTGAAATCAGTGGAAACTCAAATGAAGAGGAAGTATTTGTCTCATTGTTTGCAGCTGGAACAACATGATATATTTGTGATTTCTTACAGATTGGTGATTATGGCCCAATGTGGGTTTATCCTACCTCTACATTTGACTGTGTGGTGGCAGATCCCAAAAAAGGTTCTAAAATGTATGGTCTCAAGAGCTACATTGAATATCAGCTGACCTGCACTGTAAGTGTGTCCAAAACAGGATCTTCTCCCTGCAAATATGGGTCGTTAGGAAATGTAATGTGGTTTATGTGACATTGTGACAGGGTTTTAAGAGTGTTAGTTGTTAGACTTGTTTTTCCTCAAAGAGAGAATTTGTTCTCACATTTCAAGTTCTCCTATAATTACAGATTCAGGGCTCTAAACCATATGTTTTATTTACATGCCATGTATTTATCCTTCTGGTAACACTTGTTGAATGTCACTATCTGTAGATGCCTGTCAGAATTCAGTGTGGTGTTTCTCTTGCAGAACACTAATCGGTCTGTCAACCACAGATACAAGCACTTTGACTGGTTGTATGAGCGTCTTCTTGTTAAATTTGGATTAGCCATTCCAATCCCATCTCTTCCAGACAAGCAAGTAACAGGTAAGTATTCCCCATTGTGCATTCATGGGATATGAAATAAGGCAATCACTTTTTTACTGGGTTCAGTTATTTCTTACTGTTTGTTTTTCTCATTATTTTAAAAGAAAATATTTTTTAAAAACCCAAGCTTTTACCATTAAAAACTTATGAAGAGTTGGGTTTACTATCTAGTCCAGTGATTCTAAAAAAGAAATAAAAATTTAAAACAAACAAAATCCCTAGTGACTTATTATTGGAGGGAACTACTTACATACCATATTTGCTGGTTGTCTGGATAAATGGCTTTTGAGGGGTTATTTGTGTGTGGCAGGTTTCCTTTCTTTTGCATTTGATTGTAAATGTGTGCAGGAGCTTTGAAGCAAAGCTACTGGAAGAAAGGGAGCAGCCATTCACAAACTGCTTTTTCCTTTTTCTTTTTGTGACTAGTAAAATGTTGCAGCTGTTTCTCTTGTTGCTCGATTTCACACTTGTTTTAAAGAGCAGCTTTCATTTGTGTAACATTCTGCACAGGTTTGATGTCAGTTCAGCTTGACCCTAGTCTCTGAAGCTTGTGGAAATATAGAACTTATAGAAGCTGGCATGTTGCCAGCCATGTGGCTGTGGGCATCACTGAAAATGCAGCAGCTCTGCTCTGTTTGAAGAAATCTAAGCATTGATGCAGATGCTGGGTTAAAGGTTGAGACAAGTGACAAAGTGATTTCCCTTCCCCTGAGTCTCCTGTTTAGCATTCACCAGTGTTTTTGCTTAAACATGTATGTGTGGACTAAAAGGAAACCAGAAGACTTGATGGGATCTCTAGATTTTTTTTCTAACTGTGTTTTAAAACACTCAAAAGTTTGTCATCACTGTAAAACACCTTGCCTGTGGATTTCAGACTTCTCAAGTCTGTGGGAGAGGAGAACATGTCTTGTGCAAAAAAAAGGGGAAAAAACCCAAACAAACAAACAAAAAAAACCCAATAGAACAAACAGCCTCTTTCTCTCTTTTTGGAAACACAGGAAAGTCCAAAAAAAATGGTGTTTATTTTACATTGTGTTTAGGAGGCTTCTTTCTGAAAACTGTCTAGAAAAGTACTTATTTCTGTCCACTAGTCTTGGAGAAGCAGGACTCTTGACAAATAGACTGACTTTGCTCAGGATCATGATTTTGCTGGTGGTGATACACCTAACAACCAGCACATAACTTCTGAATGTCTCTGTTCTTTTTGTCTTGTGTTCCTTATGCTGATGGGAATGCTCTGGAGATTTCAGTCTAGATTAAAGGTGGCACAAGGTATTACTGCAGCTTATGTAACATCTCCTCCATAGTAGTTGATTTTATTTCCCACCTCATCTCCCCAGCTAGTTTGCAGGAAAGGTACTCATACCCGAATCTCGTTCACTAGTTGTGTTCTTTACCTGCTGGTCTCCATATTTCCAATTTTAAAAACAGACCAAAAAAAAAACACACAAAAAAACTCAGTCTTGTGGAGCTGCTGCCACAGTAACCATGCAGTGAAAGTATATTGAAAGTACATGTGTTCAAGGTTTGTCATCTGCACTGCTATGGAAATGAGAAGAGTTGGGTGCTGGAGGAATCTCATTCCTTACAAATACATCCTATTCCCTTTATGCTGTAGAAGTCTGATGTACATATTTTTAATTGGATAAGAATCTCTCAAGACACAGTTTGTACTAAAAAGATTCTTGTAAATACACGGAGATGATGTGCTACCAGTTTAAATCAGTCTTATGTGTATGTGTTCTAACTGGTTTATACATAGGATTTATTGAGATTTTTCTGAGATTTTTTTTCCCAACACATTAATTTGCCAAAGGCACCTCTGCTGGATTAAAAGGCATTTTATTTAGTTTTATGTGGGTGAAAGTAGATGGGCCATTCTCCACACCGGGATAAAAATATTTATGGGAGGTACTGCTTTGTTTAATCTGCTGTTAATAACTGAGCAGTGTGGTTTCAAATGCTTTGTGGGACACAACAGCTTGGAAAGTAAGTAGTGCTTTTTTTTCTAACGTTTTTAAGCCTTACATTGACTGAAGATCTACTAGACTGTGTTAATAATTCACTAGATTAATTACCAATTTTTTTCTTTTTTCCTTTTTTCAAAAATTAAAAATGCTGGGGGTACTGGGGTAGAAATGTAACAATTACTCTTCAATGTGTAACAGGGCGCTTTGAAGAAGAGTTTATCAAAATGCGTATGGAGAGACTGCAAGCTTGGATGACGAGAATGTGTCGCCATCCTGTTGTCTCAGAAAGCGAAGTTTTCCAGCAGTTTCTCAATTTTCGAGATGAGAAGGTAGGAAATAAAGTTCACGCGGAGACTGAGAAATTTCTACCCACCCCCATCCCAACCAAGAGTTCACCTTTGTAGCCTTTTCATTTGTCTGCCCCCCTGTGGGCAGTAGTGATGAGCTGAAAACAACTGTGTTTACAAAGTAACTTAGCTGATTGCTCAAAACGAGGCATGAAGTTGCTTGTGTGAATTAGGCTCCAGCAGAGGTGTGCTCTTCAAAGTAGCTTTGTTGCCAGTCTTTGAAGGGCTGTTTGTATCCTCCAGCAGAGCTGGAGCATGTATGACAACTCTTGACAGTTGCTGTGCTCTGTCTGCTGGACTTACTTATCACTTCGGTCCTCTAATTGATACTGTTTTGCTAACAGAAGCTACTTTATAGCAGATCTTGAATGTGTCTGATCCTGTATTACATTTAAAAATACCCCCTTCCCAACAGTTTTCACTGGAATGGGTTATGATAGCATTATGCTGCAGTTTTACCTGATGTAACCAGCCTGTTTTTATCCTATACTTCCCTGCCCTAGCATGTTCTTACACTTTTTTTAAAAGAGGCTTTAATAGCTGCCTTAAGTAAAATATGGTTTATTCATGACTGAACTCCAGCTCTATTACTAATTTGGGTATCTACCAATGAGGAGATAAACAGGAAAACTGCTGCTTTCTCTTTAAAGTAGTCATGCTTGTAAATACACAGACTTTGCTCAAGAAGTAAATCATTCTTGGAGATTTTTAAGACCAGACTGGATAAAGACCTGACTCACTAAGATCACAACTGATCCTTTTTCAGTAGGAGGCTGGACTTAAAAAACAACCATAATTATTCTGTGATCCTGTAAGTAGAGTTTTAATAAAAGTAGTAAGTAGCAGTCCTAGTGAAATACTATTTGAATGGCCAATGGAGGGTCGTATAATTGTGCTGGCTAGTTGGCAGTCCTTAGTATCTAAGTTACAGACAGCTAAACAGAACAAATGTTGCAATACATGTGGAATTTTTAGCCTATCTGTTCCCTCTAAGAGCTCAGTATGGCAACTGCATGATATCTTCATATGATCTTGACTAGCTTCTGCTATCAGTGCTATCACATGTGCAGATGCAGTTGAATATAATTGCTCTTACACTGTATTTCAGGAATATATGGGAAGGGTCTGTTTAACCCCAGAGTCTAGAAGATGAATTGCACAATGAGAAAGGAGGGAAGTATAAGAAACCTTGGCCTCACTGAAACTTTAAGAGCTTTAATGTATGGATGACTTGTTGGTTAACTTTATCCTAGACGTTTCATTCACTGCTTAAGTACATGTCCTTAAAGATGGATAAGCAGTGGTGGTGAAATGCTTTTTCTTAAGGAGTGGAAAACTGGAAAACGGAAGGCAGAAAAAGATGAAACTGTAGGAGTCATGATATTTTCTACAATGGAACCAGAAGCTCCTGACTTGGACATGGTAGAAATGTAAGATGGTTTCTTTTGGGGTGGACATGTTATACTTATTCATTGTTGTATGAATTTTGTTACTTTTGTTACTCTAACATCTAATTTCCTGTTGATGTGGGGTCTGTGTCTGTTAAGTGCTTTGGGTAGCCTTTTTTTTTTTTTTTTGAAGGTAACTAAAATGCCTATATTTAAACAGATAAATTCTTACCTCAATGAAATGGCAGAGATTTCAAGCAATGTTTTTTCTCTAATATTTTTAAGACCTAATTGACACTACTAAACATTTCAATATTGCATTTAAAGTTGGTGTCATGCAGCTGTTAATCTGCTTTTTGTTTTTGCTTTTTCTAAATGGCTCAGAGAACAGAAATGTGATGCAGTGGGTAGGTTCACCAAAGCAATGGATGATGGAGTTAAAGAGCTGCTGACAGTGGGACAAGAGCACTGGAAGAGGTGTACAGGGCGTAAGTGTCACTTCGGAACTCAGGAGTCCTTTCTGTGTTGCTTTTCTGTTTTTTCATTATTTTTGTTGTTTATAATTCAAGGCACATTTTAAAACTAAAGGAAATCCTAGACTATCACAAGGATGGTATGGCATTCTATCTTCTTTTAGTGTCTGACACTATCAATTGTGCAAGTTTTTAAATTTTTGGTTTTGGGGTGTTTTTTTCTTTCTCTCATAACAGAAATATCTGGTCCCTGCCCATAGGTTTAAAAATATTAAAGATTAAATAATTCTAGTAATCCAGCTAAAGCCCTTGTTGGACCTGTTTTCACATATTTATCATTTATCTACATTTTAGTGACATGGGCAAAGTAGACCTGCCTATTCGACAAAACCATAAATGATTGCATTTTATTAACCCCTTATTTAGGATTCGTGCATGCCAGGAGAAGTGATTTAAAGATAAAATGAGTTGAAAAAGAAAAGAAAGCAACTTGATTCTAACTTAATCTTTAGCCCAATTCTTTTTCTCCTATCTTGTCTCTTCCTTCCCACAGATATTTAGGGTTGCAGAACTTCACACCAAGTCCCTATGACTTTGCCTGGGCTCTAATTTCCTAGTCCACAGCAGTGTTCAGTGTTTGTGGCCACCACAAGGCAGCTATTGAAAGGAAGCAGGTACTACAGTTGAGGATCATAATTAAAAACACTTCAGGGCAGACTAGTGTCTGGCATCCAAAGACCTATCACACAAATCTCCTCAAATTTCCTCCATTTTTTCTTTCCTTCCCCCCCCTTTTTTTAACTCCTGCCAAAAAAACCAACAAAACCACAAACAAAACATTGTCCCCAGACTTGGGAGGAAATACATTACCTTGAATTATCTCTTTGCTGCTTTCTAATCTAACACTGTTGGTTATCTGGGGCTGACCAGAGGGAATGGGACATAGAGAAGCCCATTCTTGTCTGGTAGTGATTGTGATAGACCTTAGTATCTCTAGGATGTTACTCCACTTTGAATAAAAGGGTTTCCTTCTACACATCACTGACCCTCTGCTGGTCAAAAGTAGTCTAGTACAGGACAGAGCTCTGACATTGTACAGATCTCTCTTCACTAGAAAATGATACCAAGGGGGAGGCAGAGTGCCTGGGAAGGAATAAGGTCCTTCAGATGAGACTAGAAAAACAGTGTTGCTCTGCAGTTACAGGGCCAGTGATTAAAAGACTTGTGCTTACAGTAGAAATTCAGTATTTTGTTCACTGCTAAAACCTCCCTAAACTTACCACACCAGTGCTTTACGTACAGAATGACTCTTCTGATACTTACAGCTGTTAGAGTGAATGTAGTAAGTCAGATATTACTGTGTTAGAATGTTCAACTTTTCAGGTACACTGAATAGAAAAAGGAAAGTGGTGAACAGGGACATGCAAAACTGAAGAATTTCAATAGTCTCTTATGTTTTAAGTTCCCTGTCAGCTCTAGTCCCAACTCCTAGTAAGGAGTATTTTTATCATTTCCTGAGCAATAGTTCTGTACATTCCATTATACTTAAAATGACTGTGAGACCTTCCTAAATACCAATGTGAAAAGAAACCAGACATTTTTCACTGAAGTTTCCAATGAGGATTCAGTAACAAGTTAATGGCTGATAACAGATCTCTAGTACTCTGAATGGTACTTGCATAAGAAATACCAATTGTTATAAATAATCTAACTTCTGAGCAAGAACTAGGTCAAAGATAATCAATAAAATTGTGGTTGGGAGGTTTGGTTTTTGGTTTTTTGTGTTGTGTACATTTTTTTAACCACACAAAGGAGCGCCTCTGTGAAAACTGGACTGTGTGGGATGCTAGAGCAACTAAGAATCTGCTTATTTACTGGACAGTGCATGCCCTGAATACAAACGTTTGACAACAAGAGCAGGTCTACTTGTTTTTCTCCTAAAATAGATAGCTGGTAAACAATTGCTTTTACTTTCCAGATTGCATTTTAGACCTCTGCAGTCATCGTTTTCAAAGTGTTAATAACAAATGCACTCATAGGTCACAGCTTACTGACTCTGTTGTGAGGAAGCAGTTTATGCATGTTTTCAGTAAATATATTCTAAAAACCAATTTTGTAATTCAAATAGATGCATAAATTTTTGTCTGTAGATAATCTGGTTTTCTAGTGCCTTTAAATATTAGGTCCATGATTTGAAGACAGTGTAGGTATTATAGGTCTGTATAATAATTCCTTCCCTTAAAATATGAAGGAGATCTATTCTCATAACATTAGAGCACTTCTCCCACTCCCCCTTGAGCCCCCAGAACAACTAAGTTCCACTTGTGAAGGGGAGAAATAAGAGCTGGGAGTGTAGTGAGATTTTTTCTTTGTAGCAGGCACACACTGTTTCCCCAACTGTTTTTGGCTTTTAAGAATCCGGATTGCAATGGTTTTGTGCAGTTTTGGAACATCTGTAGCAGGGGAGGGGGGTAAGAAAGAGACTGTAAATGCTTCAAGAGAGGAAATGTAAAACATAGTTGTTTTTGACATCTGCTTCTATCAAGTTTTGGAAATGCTGCATATATAGTCTCATCCTTATGGGTTTTTGCTTCTGTTTCCCTCTTTTCCCCATCCTTTTCCCCCCTTTCAGCACTACCCAAGGAATACCAGAAGATAGGAAAAGCATTGCAGAGCCTAGCACTGGTCTTCAGCACAAGTGGATACCAAGGTACTTCTATATCTTCATTTGTACTTTACTTAACAAAAAATATTTTAATTACATCATGCTACCTTTTTTGCTAAGTATCCTAATGCTGTCCTCTTTGAACTTTCATTGTCAAATATATTTCTGGAAAAAATACTAAGAACTTGTTTCTCTGTGGGTATTATGGGTTTTATATTATGGAGTTCTAGTCTGCAATCTTGTTTTCTCTCACTGTATAATCATGTAGTGGTGGTGTTTAGCTTGATCTCATTAATATATAATCTGGTCACTGACAAAACATGCTGTAGCATGTCAGAAATGGAAGAAAATATGGCCTTGAAATACAGTTCTGTCACAGAACTAGTGAGTGACTTCATGAAACAACAACTCCGCATGAGGATGAAAAGCTTACTACAAGACTTTCATATACTGTTATGTGGGCTGGCAGGCTGGCTGCTGAGGTCCTTTCTTGTCCTTTACCTTTCCTCCTTCTTCAGGAGCCCTAAAATAGAGCTTATTACGTTGAGTATGAAAGTTGCGTGAGAGAAAAGCAAGGACAACAGTTGCTGAAAATTCTAATGTCAGTCTTTTGGCCAAACTGTAAATCCTGCTTTGATGTGTTAAGTTCTGCTGATGTTTTCCAGATAACTGGAAAATATTTCTTCATATCTCACAGTCCATTTTCTAATTGAGTCCATTTTTGTGGCATTCTCTTGTGAAACAGTGGAGTTTTTTTGTTTATTTGGGTTTTTTTTTCCTAGACTAAATAGCGAAATTGCTCTTTTCTAGAACCTTGTAACATTGTAGCATAGAGGCTTCCTGAAATCTTTCCATCTTAGGACTTGCAGTTGACCAGTACTTTCTCTGGCTACTTATCTATCCCTTGTTTTGTACTTTTAAAGCCTTTTTGTCCCATAAACATGTATTACAATGCGACCACTTCTGGAGCTCTGGCTCTCTGCTACTGGAAACATTGGAAATAGGCATCTAGTCCCTGTTGTTTGTTCTTATCTTTGTCCTGTACTTCAACAGGATCACTGCTTGCTTAGGCAATATGCTATGCTCCAATTCTAAGAGGTTAATTTTGGATGCAAGAACCAAGTTTGCATATGTACTCTTAGCATGGGTTAGAAAACTGTAAATCCCAGCCAGATACAATCTGTGGGTTTTCTGATACCAGTATTTAAAAGAAGGCACAGACCTTTTCCTTCAAACGAAGAAGTACTACTGTAAGATTGCACCAGGCAAGATGCACTTGTTAATCTGACTCACTTAGGCTCCTTTTCTTATGCTGCAGAATGAGCCTCATCAATTAGTTGCCAGTCACAGTGCATATTAGGAATCTGTCCCTAGTATTTGCAGAGGCAAGGGTATCTTTAAAGTAATAAGGATACATTGAGAGGTTCTTATTTAACTTGGCCACAGGCATATGTACTGTCTGATCGTTTTTAAGAACACATGCTTTGAAAGTATGATCCTGGTCTAAAAATGCATGTTGGATAGCTTCAGAATGTGCCTGGAAGTGTCTTGCAGGCTGGCACTTTGTTGCCTTTCCTATTGCATCACACAGTGCTCAAGTTAACGCAGCCTTAAATAGCATGGCTTCTCTTTTGCGGCACCAAATCTGGCTGAGTCTTTCTCCTAAATTAAGAAAATGTGAATGGTTGTGGTATGCCATTCAGCCATAGTAAGCTCTCCTAATCCAACTTCACCCCTCAGGAATTCTGTTAGGCAGTTACATGCAAGCTTCATTATCTTGCCAGCTAGCAACAGGCACATCTTCCAACCTGCTTGTGTGCACTGAACACTGTCAGCATGAGATGTGCTTGTCAAGAAAAATCTTGCTACAAGTAGTTCCCTAGTACATCAAACTTGATCTGTTTCCTTCTCTGTGATTCTGTTAAAACATGCTTCGAAAGCCATTTTAACTAGTCTTTTTACAACTACCTTTATTCAAAGCTTCTAAGCTGTCTCTGATTCTCATATGTAATGCACTCTGCCCTGATTTTGTTGTAAATGTCAGCAGCATGTGGGCCTTCCTGGTTTTCTCTTGATCAAAGAACCCCTGACACCCTGGTATATCCTTGCACTGGAACACAGCTTGGCTTTCATGGCTTGAGTTAAGAAGCCCATTCCCACCTTCACGTTGGTTCAGAAACTGAGAATGCTAGAAACTTGGCCCTGTCCATGTGGCAAAACTCTGACAAAAACCTGCACTGATAATAGTGATTGGGAGGAATCTGCTGCTGGAATTCAAGTTACTCCGATGGGTGACCATGTGGGTTGCATGCAAGATCTCTGACAAGGTGGCCTGATGTAGGGAGTGACTGGCTGAGCATGCCATGACGCTGCTGATAATGTGTATTAGAACTTGGAGGGTGCAGCAGGTGAGGCATGACATCTGACTCTGTAAAGCTGCCCTGGCACTACTAGAAAAGAGATTGTAGAAGAAAAGGATGGTGTGTTGAGGAGCTGCAGCCATTCTTCTACTACTTGTGTGCCTGCCTTTTGTTGGAATCCACTGTCTGGAACAACTATGTATGCTTTCCCTCAGCCCTACTTCTGGAGGAGTGGGAATGCTAGTAGTAGAAACTCTTACTGCCTGTGCCTTCTACAAGTTGGCTTTTTGCCCTGCTGCCCCAAATGAAAGAGGATCAGTGTTGGAAGGGCTTGTCTAGATTCTTTGAAGCTCCACTCTACAAAGGTCATTTGAGTGAGCTCTGCACAGAACGGGGGGATTTTCTCTTTCTACTCAAATATACATGGACTTCCTCTTTCTTTTTGCTCAGATAGGACAAGTCAGCATCTCTTATGGTATTATGAAATGAACAGCAACATCTAGGCTAACTTAGCTTCTAACTAATTACAAAGTCATGCCATGTTTTGTCCCAAAATCTAGGAGTCAGCTGCCTATGCAGCAGACCTGAGGAATTCTGAAATAATTAAATTATTTAAGTCTACATGACATCATGAAATTGATCTCCCTGAATTTTTTGTATTGTTTTATAACAATGGGAGAATATCTTTTGAATTATGTACGTCTTAGATCTCACAATGGGATTTCATGCTGCTTTTATATTTATTTTATCTAGACAGGCTCAAATAGGACAAAAATAACTTTTTTTTTAGCATTTGTGTTGCTTGCCTTACTAGTTCTTAGGATCAATAGCTTTCCGTCAAAGTTTTTGACTTTGTGAAACCAGTCTAATGTAAAGTGGGAATTGATGGATAGAACCAAAGCAACATTTGGTCATTACCTTGTTTCCTTTAGGAGGTACTAAAATGAAAGAATCCTATCTAATAAATCTGTGACATAGATAAGTCCATATGTTGTAGTGAAAGAAGGTAATTTTAATGTTCAAATCAATCATTAATTAAATTAATAATAGGTAGTTTTCCGTTAAATCACTGATTAATATCTATAGAATAAAAACAAAATGTTTGTAAAAGACTTAACTGCTGATTAATATCAAGACATCTGAAAGGATGAGAAAAATCTTTTCTTAAACTGATATTTGGTATCTACAAATCATACCTTCCCCTTTCTCTGCCTCAACTTGCTTTCCATACTGTTGTTTACATGCTTTGGACAAGCTAACAAGGATGGAAAAAACCTGTGGTGTTTTGGGAAGGTGAAGTGGCATGAAAAACAAGAATGTAAGGCTTATTTCCACCTTTGTCCCACATAGCCATGTCCTGCTTAGTAGTACAGTGTTTAAGCACTTGTGGTGGTGTTGTCTAGCTTAGGATTTGTGGTGATGTCTGTATTTTGAAGTGTACTTTATGAGGGCCTTTCACTTTCATCATCATATGAAATAGATCCAAAACTCACTCTAAAAAGCAGTGATTCTTACAGAGCTTGAAATTACTGTCTGAAAGTTCCTTAAAGGGTCAGAGTTGGCAAGGAAAAAAAGTTAGCTAAGCCTCCTGCTTCTCTGACCTCCTAATAATAATGGTCCAGCACTGTTGGAGAGCTTAGGGCAAAAATCACTGTGCCACAGGGCATTATGGAGGATTTACTACTTCTCAGGTCTGAAAACCATGTATTAAAAATCAGAACAGTGGGTCTCTTCAGCTTTGTTAGTTTATTTTCTAGTGTCACCTTCCTCATTCTCCCTTCCCTCCTATTCTGGTCACCTTCCTGTTGCCCTTGTTGGGGAATGAATACCTGTGTATCTTAACTACATATCATTATGGAATGTAGAAGTGAATAGTGCTAGTACTATGGTGGAAGAGTGTTTGTGTCGTCCCTTTAGTACTCATTTTCTACAAGGTTTTCAGAGTTTTTGTTCTTTAATGGTATAAAAAAAATACTAATATTTTCCTAATTTCTTTATTACTACTGGTTATAAAATAGGCATTTATTACAGTAAAATAAGCTATTTTAGAAATTTGTCTTGAATCAAGCAAATTTCTTACTGTAATTGACTTATTGTAATTTCAGTGCTGTTGTTTACTTTTAGGAGAATCTGATCTCAATGGAGCAATAACAGAAGCAGGAAAAACCTATGAAGAAATTGCCAGTCTTGTAGCAGATCAGGTTAGTAGTATTATGAATGTATTGGCATAACATGTACAAATATGTTGCCTATTTGGATCATTTCTGACTTTTTTGCTTTTCTGTTAAAACATACCTGCTGGTCCTGCAGACCAGTTAAATGAAATTACTATTAATACTTTTAAGTACACTTTCATCCTCTTTTCTACTGTATGTCAACTTAGGGGTAATGTGATGGGAGTGTATTTCTCTCAGATCAGAAAGATAAAATTCTGGTCTCTAAATTAATGAAATTATTATTTTCTCTTTAAATGTGTGTTTTCTGATGACAGTGAGGTGTCTTTTAGTACTGATACAAAAGAATGAGATAATCAAGAATAGGGTTTCTACCTTCCCCCTGCATTTCCCAAATGTCTACAGGATCCAGATCTTGCTGCATTTCACTATCTTGACATGCAATTGCCTAGTTCAGTAAAAACCTAGTTTTAAAAAAAATCCTTATTTGTGTCAGAATTCAAGTCATAAATTGATGTTTAGTGTATTAAGCCTGAAGTCTCCGAAGCGTAGATTCTCTTGACCACAAGGCTGAGTCTGGAAGTTCTTAAAGCAGCTTTGCAAGTCAGTTGACTAAGAAGATGTACCTGTGCATATTCATATCTGTGTATGTAACAAGATTGTTGCTTATTAGTGCTATTGCTAGAACTGGTAACTCCTTTTCAGTGAAAATTTGAGGCAAACCTCCTCACTTGGTAAGTTAGTGTTGAGTAAAACAAATAATAGAGGCGTCTGTTCAGTGATGCTCAGTTTCTTACTCTAAAGAGCTTGTATTTTAATAAGAACCTATTGAAATATTAAAAACTTGCAACAAACAGTTAAGATTTTGTTTTGGATTTTTCCCTATTCTTTCCTTCCCTTTTTTCCTTTACTCTTTTTTGATGTCACAGTTCCTTTTTTGTGATGATAATATGCCACAAATACTTTCACTAATGCTTACCCTTTATTTATCAGCCCAAGAAAGACCTTCACTTTTTGATGGAAACAAATCATGAATATAAGGGATTTCTTGGTTGCTTCCCTGATATCATAGGAGCTCATAAGGTATGTGAGGGGCCATTCCTTTTAAGGGTTGGGCAGTAGGAAGATGTACATCAACAAAAGGGGTGGTATGGTACACTTGATTAGTGCAACAGCCTGGTCCTTCCAGAAACACTGAATGTTGCTGTGAAACTGGGATGTTGATTTTTCAAACAGAAAATACTTAAATGGGAGGGAATTCAGAACTTGTCACTAGAAGCTTCATTATTTTCTTAAGGGTAACTTCATATCCCAATGTGGTGAATAGCAGTAGTGTAAATTTGTAGTATTTGAGTCTTACATAGTAGCTGATACTAAACCATTCCAGTATTGTAGGAAAAATTGTGTATCCTTACATGGCTACCTTACTTATGTGTGATAAATAATCATGCACTGTCTAGACATTTCTTTAATATTAAAAAATATACAATAGGAGTAACTTTTCAGGGGAGGGGGAATGACAGACAACAAACAACCCATCAACCACCTTTCACTCTGCAATATGGAAGCCATCAAATAATAAAACAATAAATTTGGCCATTGTGTCTAGTTTGGGATATTCTACTCTATTTTCTTGCTAGAGTTTTCCTTATGTTCCTGTGCCTGCTGTAACATTTTTCAGAAAACAAAAAATTTTGAAGTATTAAACAAATACACAAGTTGTTGGTGTTGGTTTTTTTTAATACTTGAAGTGTTAAATGTATAAAACAAGAACATCCTTCTGAGAGCAGCAAAGATAAAAGCATATCAGATGTGTGTGTTCTTTCTTCATGACACTTATGGTCCCTCATCCTACAGAATCCTTGGGGAAATATGCCATAAAAGGAGAAGAAATGTTTTTAAAACTTGAAATATAAGCATACTGCCAAGAGATGTGTAAATAGATTCTCTGAATGTTGTTTGGCACAAATTCATTGTGAAGGGGGAGGCATTTCTTTACATGCTTGTTTACGTGGCACAGGGATTTTTTTGAATCAAAAGTTATAAATTACAATGAGTTGTAGTTTCTTGGAAAGTAGTTTGTTGTCTCATGTTGCATAATGTGCAAATAAGGTTCTGCAGGCATTTGGTAGTTTGAGGCTTTTGGATTGTTTTTGTTGTTTTGTTGTTTTGTTGTTCAGCTTAATTTGAAAGAAATATAAGCATACTGCCAAGAGATGTGTAAATAGATTCTCTGAATGTTGTTTGGCACAAATTCATTGTGAAGGGGGAGGCATTTCTTTACATGCTTGTTTACGTGGCACAGGGATTTTTTTGAATCAAAAGTTATAAATTACAATGAGTTGTAGTTTCTTGGAAAGTAGTTTGTTGTCTCATGTTGCATAATGTGCAAATAAGGTTCTGCAGGCATTTGGTAGTTTGAGGCTTTTGGATTGTTTTTGTTGTTTTGTTGTTCAGCTGTATTTTGAAACTTGATCCTTTTGTCCTTTCTGTATATATCCTGGTGTATTTTTGCTTTCACCAAACTCAGTTTGCTAGTGGCTGTGTTCATGTCTGTGTCTGAAGTCACTTCTTGCCACCTGTTAGGACTCTTGAAGGCAATAGAGTGAAATAACCACCTTTAGGTGAAGATGTGGGAAGGCAGAATCTGTCATTGGGCGTGTATATATGTGTTGTGTTGTGCAAACTGAGAGTGTGTGGCATTTTAAATTACTATAAAGACCTTTAAGTTGATTACTCTTGTAATCTACACTTTGATCTTTCTGCATTTGGTTTCTACAGGGAGCAATAGAAAGAGTGAAGGAAAGTGATAAATTAGTTGCAACCAGTAAAATAACGCCGCAAGACAAACAGAACATGGTGAAGCGTGTGAGCACCATGGCTTATGCACTACAAGGTAAACCCAGTCTTGGGCTAAATGGCAATGTTGTAGACCTTTGAAGGACACATTAAAGTAACAAACTTTGAAAGATAATATTTGTTCTAACAGGAATGGAAATTAGAGCTAGGTAAGCACACTGCAGTTGAAAAACTGGGAAAGTGAGGAGTCAAGCCTCAGTCCCACAGGGTATTAAACACTTAAGTGCATCCTGACTAACAGGATAACATCTGACTTGAGTAGGATTATTCATTGCTGAGGGAGTTGCATCTTTTTTTAGCTGACTTAAAGCCGAGAGTGTTCAGTATTTTACAGGACAATGTCAGAGTGGCATACAAAATTGGTTTTAAAAACAAAGAGGGAAAGACCTTGTACCCCTCCCTTGATCCACAATGATGCAAGAGTACTGGGCTGTATAAATGGTGATCATGGAGGAGACTTCCCAGATGACTTTGGCAATCTAGAATATTTCATCTCCCTCTATTGGTTTCTCAATATGTTTAACTTTTTATTTCAGACATAAGCTATTATCTGATAGGAGATGCAGAAAGTAGTGGAAGGTGTTATGGATTAAGTAATGATTTTTTTTCTCAGGTTTCTACTGAAACAGCCTCAGTCAAGAATGGGTCAAACACTACTGGCTGTATCTTTTTTAGCTAAATATATACAGCTGTGGCTTGTGACTCGATATCTGTACCCTTGGAAATCTGAATGTCTTGGCCAAATTCTGTTTGAAACACTTTAGGGAAGAGCAATTGCCTCAGTAGAAGAAAATTCTGGTTGTATTCTTTATCAAATCTTTATACACCTGAGTATTGTAACAAGGCTGTAACACCTGGCTTTATCCAGGAAGTGTCTGTATTTTAGCAGTGAGTAACAGATACTACCAATTTTATTAACAGTTCCATGATAACTTGAGTGCTGCAGGTAAAACGGGTTGTGGGAGCCTGAGGATGGTAACTGTGCTGGCAGGGCTGGGCACGGAACTTGTTGCACAGTAACTAATCTGAATTGAGTGAAGCTGTTCCTCATTGCAAATGCTTCTCTTAAGTCATTTGCCTCCTGGGTCTAATTGCAGCTGAGATGAATCACTTCCACAGTAACCGGATTTATGACTACAACAGTGTCATTCGCCTGTATCTGGAGCAGCAAGCACAGTTCTATGAAACGGTAAGTGCAGCATTGCAGTGCTGCTTTCCTGGCACGTGCTGAGCTGTTAGTTTTATAAGAAATACAGTACTTAATCCTCTTTTAGTATGAGCCCCTCCAAGAGAGCAGATATTTGAAGGACTGTACATGTAAAATAAGAAACAAAGAATGAGTTTAAATATTATTTTCCTATAGATACTGTCCTATGTATATTACTGTGCCATATTAGACCTGTTAGACCTAAAATCCAGTGTTGAGTGACACTATTGTTGCTAGCTTGATCGGTTTGGTTTTTTCAATGGCAGTACTAAGGTTACCAAGAACTTTACTTCTGTGGCATGCATTAAGTAAGACCTGCTGCACTGAATAAAATAATAAACCATTTTAATGAAACTTCCCTCCTATAGGATGGGAGGATGAAGAGAAGCTTCTGTGATTTAAAGCCTGATGCATATACAAGTGTTGGATAGGGGGAAGTGGAGTGGTTTAGGTGACTTACTAATTAAGTGGACTCTGAGCACTTGACCTACAAGCTCAGTTCTCATTTAACATTGTTCTCATGCATATGTTCCTTGTGGTTTTTTAGATGAAAGCTGAGAACAAGCTTTCTACTGTGGTATGCTGGTAAAAAGTGATTTTTGTACTGGAGCCTGACTTCTGTCATTTAAAGGAGTAATACAGGCAACTGGTTGCCCCTTACAGGAGTAAAAGGTGCCAGTGAGTCTTCGGAGTATCTTCAGTGGATGAGAACTAAAGGTCCCCCATCAGGTCACCTTGCTTAGTTTCTCTGACACATATGATGGGATTAGGCAAGGGTTCCTCCTTACCTTCTTTCAGCCTCATCTAGTTTATCTCAATTCTTCAGGTTGCAGCCCCACTAATCTACTTTTACCAGGCCTCTTGCCCCTATTACAGGAACCAGATCCATGTTCACATGTGGGGTGCTGGTTACCTGGAGAGCACAGGAGCTCTGTTCTGAAGTGTCTTGTTTCAGCAGGGAAATGGATTTAATGAAAAGTCTGCCTTTGTTTGTGTAGGCCTCGAGCATAGTGCAGGGCTCAACAACCTAGTGAGCAGGATGGCAGCCCTGCCTACAATACTTTCTCCAACACAACCTGAGTGGTGAAAGCACAAGATGAACATGGCAGAAAGTGTATCTATATGAGAAGAAAAGCCTGTACAGTGGGGTGCTTTGAGAGTCCGACATAAATTGTAGTTTTTTGAAAAATGAAAGAACAATCCATTTAATTTCTTAGCCTGCAGTCTTGTTTCTGCACAGTATGAAGTGACTAGAGGTTGAATCTATTCTGTTTCTTTGTTTCAGATTGCACAGAAGCTGAGGCAGGCACTCAGCCGCTTTCCGGTGATGTAGAGATGAAGGAGCAGTCAACATTAAAGAACAATTCTGAAGTGCTTTTCTGATTTGGGGGCAATGCCAATAAAAACTTGCTAGACTTTGCCAGCCAAAAATAAACCCACCAAAAAAAACCCATAACAACGACAAAAATCAGTTGTAGAAAAAAAATTATTTAAAGTTTTACTTTATCAGCCTAAATCATAAGGATCTCTTACCTTGAATGCTCTCCCATTCATAAAACCAGCTAGATAATGCTGTCAGCTTAGAGATCTAAATTAACAAACTGATACATTGCCATGGACTTCATGCGGACTTGGGTCTATCAGATGTTCTTCCAAAAACTCTTAATCAACATCAGAGTTACTAATGTGTAACTTTTTATGTGGGAAAGCAGGCAAGCTTGAGAAAATCACTTTAATACTGTTATATTCAGTTCTAGTGATTCAGTAGCCAGGAGGAATTATATTCATGTATGTTTCTGGTACATGTTCATTATAATCTCCTGAATGAACACTCTTAAGTTTTGCTTCCCAAATCCAGCCATAGTATACAGCTCCCAGTATGGCTTCTGGTAAATATCATTCACTCTTCCCTTTTTTTTCCTTCTGAGTCTTGTACTTGCGGCACAACACCTCAGAGCTTATGTCAGGCTCATTCTTTCTTGCTATGCACTGTGTAAAAAGACAAAGTACCAAGAAGGAAAAAGCCATTCAGAAAGGTGTGAAATACAGTTTTCCATATCAGCACTTTGACACATTTTGCCACAGGGTGCTGTTGTTCCTCAGTGCTGTACAGGGACAGCTTTCCTTTTACCTCTCTGAGAGTTTTAGGTGTTTCAGCAGAGGGGACACAGCGACATCTAACCCAGACTAGTAGAAATCCCCAAATTCCAACTAAGCTCGGGCCTTTATGTAGTAGTATGATATGCTATAGGGTTGGGTTTACTTTTTGTTACCTTCTGATCCAAAATAAAAGGTGACAAAAGCACTGAGTAACACTATTAGTTACACAAACCCTTTGTTTTGATCATCATCTCTTATCAAGTAGCTCTGTGTCCTCTTTCATACTACTGAAATACCATTTAAGGCCTGGGCTTTTCAGAGCAAAAAGGCCACAACCAGCCCTGTTCATAATAGGCAGCAGCTACAGTAATTCATTTAATGCAATAAGCAGGAAAGCCAAAATGCAGTTTTTAGCTAAAATGTGCCTGGAACATATACATTTTAGCAAAAAAAAAAAGATGCAAAGGCAGACATTCTAAGTGATGGGTACAGTCTGCTGGTTGAATAGTTGCCTTATTCTGTTATGTATTGGTGTTACTTTTTTGTGCTAGAAGGAAAAGCTGGGTCTGCCTGACTAACAAGAAACCAAACACAAGATTAAGCTGAAGTCTAGATGCTTTTCAGTGTCACGGGTTTTGTTCACGTTTTATAAACCTTGTCTTTTTCTCCTCCCAGTTTCAGTAGTTTGCTTCCAAAATTCCATATTGCAGTGTTGTTTGATACAGCCATTTAAATATGTACAAATTGTAAAGAATGTGTATAAATATTTTACACCAAATGTAAGATCTGCTTGCATGTAGAAGCAGCTTATATAATAAATTGTTACAATATGTACAGTAAATTCTGAAATCACTTTTCAAGCCAGCATTTTTTTTAGCATTTGTATATTCACTTTTTTGGTAATGAAATCTCTTTGTAACAGACTCTTAATTTGGAAAGGGGAAGAGGGGTCTTTTTACCAATCTTTAAATAGCTCTGTCTGCACTGAAGTTGAATATTCTTTATTTTGAATAGATGGTTTTGGAATCTAAGTGTAAGCTGTGCATTCCCAGTGCAGGGAAGCTATGACAGTAGCAACTGTATCAGAGATGCAACATTTTGACAAAAAAAAACACAACTGTTTAAAGACTTCCAGTAAAATGAAGTTAAACTGATAATAAATATTTATGTATATCCACAAGACTATTTTATTTTTTTCTTAGAAATAATCATGTTGCTTTTTTACAGGCTGATGCAGTGTGAGGCAAATCCTCAGTAGAGCTTTTCATCAACTTAGACACTGGCCAGCTGAGGACTGAGAAAGCATCCATGTGTCTTCCATAAAGCAGGCACCACAACTGAATGGCATAATAGTGCTAGTGAGTGCAAACCAGTAAAGGCTATGCATATGTTGTAAGCTTTCATTATTCAGGTCAGTCCAGCTCATGGTTGACAGAACCCTCCTGACTGCAAATAAGTAGTAGAGCACAGTGCTACTGTGTATTCCTGGCTTTGTGTCGATGTGGTGTTGACCCAGAATAGGAATTAGATTGTCTTTGGTACTTGTTTAAGTTGGACATGAATAGTGGCATAGTCAGGTTGGGTGAGTTGGAAACAGCAGAAAAACTTCACATTGAAGATGCAGTTATAAAACAGAAATAGCAACTTTAGAGTAAGACCTGGACAGTACCCTCCTGAATTTTGTTTGTCACAGCTAAGTAATTAATCTCTGGAGCATCAGAAGGCCCTAGCTTTTTCTTAGAGGGTATGATGTAACCAGTGGTGTTATCCCAGTGACTTTGTAAAAGATAACAAATGTCCTGCCTACTGAGTTTAATTTTAAATTTTAATTGTTTATTCCATTATTGTAAAAATACTAAATTCATCCTTTAACAGTCAAAATAGTTATGAAGTAGTTATACAAAGATGAATGTGAACTGTATTTCTTGTCTGTTGTTACCAGACTGCAGCAACAGACTTCTTTGTTGTTCATAGAACTGTTTGGGTTGGAAGGGACCTTAAAGATCATCTAGTTCAAACCCCCCTGTGTGGGCAGGGATGCCAGGCTGCTCGCCTCATGCAGCCTGACCTTGAACACTTCCAGGGATGGGGCATCCACAGCTTCCATGGGCAACCCGTGGCAGTCTCATCACCTTCAGTGAGGAATTTCTTCCTGATATCTAACCTAAATCTACCCTTTTTCAGTTTTAAACTGTTCCCCTTTGTCCTACATGTAAGAAGTCCCTCCCCAGCTTTCATTAGGCCCCCTTGAGGTCTCCCCAGAGCCTTCTCTTCCCCAGGCTGAACAACCCCACCTCCCTCAGCCTGTCTTTGTAGGAGAGGTGCTCCAGCCCTCGGATTCACATTGCCTTCTGTTGCAATGAAGTCTCAGTAGATCCAAATCTAAGATGTTACTCTTAACTGATTTCTCTTATCTTCTGGCATGTCTTTCCCCAAAAAAACCAAATTAATTGATGAACTATTATTCTAAGAGACAGTTTTCCTAAAAATATGTAATAGAGTAGAATTTTAAAGATGCAGTTAAGTTGCTAGATCCAAGAGGTTTGTTAGGGGAAAATCCCAGCAGAATAATGACAGAGTATAAAAATAATAGAAAATATAGAAAGATTGTGGACACTTAAATTTTTTTTTTTAAGTATTTAGTGGTTTGATTTCTTTTGAATTGTTAGTTATTTGACCTTACTTATTAGCCTGTCCCTAAAGACACTCTCCAAGAGCAAGGAATAGGGGGCAAGTGATACATGTGTTTGCACATACATAGGAACATGCAGTGTTTGTGTTAGTTCAGGTTGCTGAGCCAGTCCCTGTGGGCTAACAAGTCTGCCAGGAGAGGTGCTTAACTGAGAAAATGAACCTGTCAAGTGGGTTGGTAACCAGGCTGTGGCTTTGACCATCTCACAGAACTGATAAAGGGGAGCAAGTGTTTGTCATCAGCCAGCTTGAAAGAGACTTGGCTGGGGCAGTGGAAGAGCTTGTCTGAAGAGCTGGAAAGGCACAGAAAGTCTGTGACTCTGAAGGGGGGGAAAAAAAACAACAAACCATCACAGACAAAAAAGGTAAAGGTCGCCTTTAAGGTTCCTAATTCCTTTTCATGGCTTCTGGAAAAGATTAGCCCAAAGGTGAGAAGCTATGAGAGAAGGGGCAATGGTTAAGTTAATTTTGTTAGCTGTTGTGTCCCTGCCAGAAATAACTACACTTTGAAGCCCTTACGCACTTTCAACCATAACATATTTCTTAGGAATAAAGCCTCTCTGCTGGACTACCTAGAAAGGATGAGCTTAAGGTGTTAGGATCAGAGAAAGGCTGGCCTGGGTGCTGGTATGGTGGAGTTGGTGGGCGGTGCAGTCCCATTTACACGAAGACAGCCTGTGAACTGGCACGGAGCTCAGGGGAGGAAAAGCACCGACACATTATCTAAACCAGGGCAGGTCAAGTGCCCTGGGACTGAGGCACAGCTGCCCGGGGGCGTCTGGCCAAGGGAGCATCCTGCAGTCTGATGTTTCAGTGTCTCACTGCATTCCTTCAGGCTCCCTTCTGCCCACAAACAATGCCTTCCTTGAACTAGAAAAGATGGGAGCAGCATAAAAGCAAGCACCAGGTGAGCTCTCCAGTTACTGATTTTGGTAAATTAACCTGTTCTGAATGTACCTGTTTTTTCCAATGGGTTTCTCTTACAGGAAATACTAGTGTTGGGATTAACAGAAAGACAAGTATTTTGAATTTTAGCTGTCCCAACACCTGTACCAGGAGGTGTGTTGTCTGTATCTCACTGATGGGAAAACAGGGACAAACGAATTGTCATGTGCTGAGAAGGTAGGAGGACTGAGAATAGAACCCAACTGCTAATTCTGATGAAGGAATTTGATTCTGAAATTCAAATCTGAAATCCTCAATCCCTACACAGCTTCATTCTCCTCCCTTGGGCACCCCCTCACCAGCCCCTTAAGCTGATGCCTACCTCCAGAGCTCCTCCCTGTTTGCAAGGGTAAAATTTCTGGTATATGCAAGAAGTGCCTATTAAATTGCTTGTCATAACATCCACCCACATCTGCCTGCAATTAGATGATGCCTCAGTGACTAATGAATTTGGTCACTCTCAGGAAACTCGAAAATAGTGGGACAGCAGACTGGAGTTTACAGAATGGGAACTGTGAGGAGTGTTTTCTCATCCTTTCAGTATCAAAGGAGGATTAAGGGAATGAAAAACAAACTACTGATAAATTGAGAGGCAAGCTTTTTATTGTGACTATTTGTGGTAGAATGTCTGAAGAAAAACAGTCTGTTAAAATAATTGACAGTTGTGGATGAAACTGGATGCTAAACACAATGGTATTTCTAATGCAGAAGTTAAATATTTATTAGGCTTCTTTCAGATCAAGATGGTTAGGTTAGTTAGGGTACTAGCTGTTGTACTCTATGGCCCTTGGTATACAAAAGTGGTAGCAGCCTCTAGGACTATTAATTATCTGTGAACAATAATAAGCAAGTATTGCTGTTTCAGACAGAGCTCAACAAAACACAAAGTCTTTGTAGAGTTTGTAAATCTAGACAGAAGTTAATATCTTAATCCTATTAGATTAAAATCTTAAATGCATCCCTTTATTATGCCTACTTCTCTGCTTTATGTTTTGGGGGAAGAGTATGTCCCTGCTCCCATGTGATTTGCTTATCTATACCTTTCACTCCTAACATAAGCTGTGCTGTATTAATTTTGTTGGCATCTCTGAGAGTGTGCATCTCCTGTTAGGGCAAGAGAATGTCATGTTAGTATGTTCTTGGCATTCTGTAAGTCTGGAGGGCTTTGGCTACGATTGGATCCCCTTACAAAACTTCCAGCAGTTGCAACTGTGCTAGGGATCTGAAATAGTGACTGGTATTTCTTAAAGTCTCTTAGAATGTTTATGTAAAAAATTATTTTTTAACCTGCCACTATAATGTCCAATGACATGCTGAAAACACAAACCTTCAGAAGCCTGAAAAAGGGAGCACCACTGTTTAGCCAATGTTCATCTATTTATTTTATTATTTTAAATAAAATTCTTCCTAAGCCAGGCACAGGATCTTGTCAGGTTTGGTGCATCCAGTAATACAAAGTTTCACCAAGTTCAACTATTGCCAAAGCAGGGATACAAGCCTCAGAAGGGAGGGCCATACAGGATTGAGGGACAGTTTTTAAATTGTTGACTAGTTCCTGACTAGTTCCCTAATAGTTTTAAGGCAATAGTTTAACAGCTGGAAGAGAAGTGAAAAGATAAATATAGCATGTGGTGAAATATAGCAGCAAAATATAAAACAGGCTGCTTGCTGGTAGGATGGAGTTGCTGAGCCTGAGGCTGCCCCAGAAGTCTCCCCTCTGCAATCACCAGAGCTGCTCAGGAGTCGTTCTGTCTGCAAAGTTGAGAAGAAAGGAAACTCCTAATTTGTCTTCCTTGTTTAAGTAGTGATACTTTTCTGGCAGATTCCAAATTGCACCTACCAATCTTACAGCGAGGACTATTTTTGGGTTTTTTCCCACAAGACAGAACTTTGGGAAGGAGGTAGGTACAAAATATTTCTTCCCTAGTATGGACATTTTAATGCTTATTTGGCAATAGATAAACTTCACTGGGGTAAGAACTAGTCCTGTCTATCTGCTGTTTATAAACAGTCTTAGTGCTTGCAGAAAGGAGACAACAACAAAACCAAACAAACAAAACCAAAAAACACAGTAAAATTGTTTATGAAAGTCTTCCAGAACCTAAACCAAATTTGCAATCAGTAAGAGAAGGTTGCTATCCAAAAACTGCTATACTGTTAAGTAAGTCTGCAGGATGGCTGCAGGAGTTGGGATCTATTCAAATGTGGTGTAAAACCAGCACGTGAAAAGGGCAACTTGCAGGGACTGCACTGGTTTTGGAGTGGATTGAGGGTCTGCTCCTAGTACAAGAGGCGAGTTCAGAAAAGCTGTGGCTGTAGGTGCTGCCTGGCACAGCTCCCTCTGAGTCAGCTGCTAGGTCAATATTGGCATTATCTAGTGTTTAGTATGTAATACAAATTATTAGTGACCTTAAGTAATTTTTAATAGTAAAATAATGCAGCCTTTCCTGAAGGGGATTGTGGGCCACAGGGAAAAAAAAACAAAAAACAAACCAAAACCCACCAAACCAACAAGTAAAGATTGCCTTGGGTGGGTGCAAGGAGCCTGTGCAGCTGTGCAGCCAGCACTGCAGAGCTGTGCACGGTCACTGGGCTGTTTCTCGCTGCTCAGGAGCCAGAGAGCAGTGATCAGCTCAGGTCCACTGCTGAGCCCTGGCTGACCCCAAGTTGTTTGTGTGGCACACAGGTCTGGTGATAAGCTCTTCTACAGCATGGAGAAAGACAAGGTAGATGTGCACCATCACTGCCCACTTCTCCTTCAATCCCAGGATGGGGTAACACCTCGGCTGGCCCTGTGTGACACCAGCTAAGGACTTACAAATCATACTGGTTCTGGTCTGTGCCTTGTCAAAGAGGCTGTGCAAGAGAGCTGATGGTCCTGAAGGCAGGAGAGAGGGTGTGAGACTGGCTTCTGTCACAGTGAGTAAACAGCCCTGGAAATCTGCCCCCAGTACACCTTAGAGTTTTCTCCTCTGGGAATCCAGCCACCTCTAAATTAAACTCAATAGCCAGCACTAGGCAATAGTTCAAGTGCAGATTATCATTAAAATATATTAATCTAATAACTCCAGTCAACATACATAGAGATCTGTCTCTTAAGGCAGCAGATTGTTTAAATGTAGTAATTTTTTAGAGTTTCTCTACAGTATGTTGTACCCTGGCCCATCTTGGACTTTGGTTCCTTTAGCAGGGCAACCTTTCAAGCAGCAGCTTCTAGGTTTAAACTGAGTTTAGTTACTCTGTCTTCTAGGAGGCACTTTTAAGCTCAGAGCCTCTCTCCTTTTATTCAGGCATGCTATGAACTCTGTGCCTAAGTGTTTCCATGTGGAAAATATCTGCACTGGTTCTGGCCCTTCCATGTAATTTGCAATAAATCTCCAGGACCAGACAAAGTCTATTTCAAATTTCTGGAAGGAGTAAAGAAAGAATCCAGCTGAACTCTGAACAAAAATGCAGGGAATATTACTCAGGATGGCTACTCTGTAAGAAGAGCACAGGAAAGTTGTCATTGCACCCATCTTTTTAAGAGACACAGGGAGCAATTGCTGGGATAACCAAGCAGGAGCTCTCCTTGTGCATCAGGCCATCAGCAGAGCAGTTGGGCAAAAAGAATTAGAGAATGAAGCAAAAAGAAGGGAGGGGTAAGGAAAAAAGAGGAAGAAGGGTAATGGCAGTGTAAGGAACAGAAAATAAAGTTGGTGATGAGGGCAGCAAGAAAGGCAGTCCAAAGAGCTAATGAAGTAGAGATAGTGGCAACAGCTGCCAACAGACATTGCACAAGGTAAACAATAGTGGACTGGGTGCCTGACAGAAGTAGGGCTGTTACTTTCGGCTTGTGTTTTGAATGGAGGGGAAGACTTGAACATGGGTATCACACTCCAGTGGCTCCTTCAAAGCCCCTTCATAGAATCATAGAATCTTAGGGGCTGGAAGGGACCTCGAGAGATCATCTAGTCCAACCCCCCTGCCAGAGCAGGGTCACCTAGAGTACATCACACAGGAACTCATCCAGGTGGGTTTTGAATGTCTCCAGTGAGGGAGACTCCACAACCTCCCTGGGCAGTCTGTTCCAGTGCTCTGTCACAGTAAAAAAAAAAGTTTGTTTTACATGGCACTGTAGTTCTCACACCAGAGGAGCTGGCTTTCCCCCAGATCCACAGCTTTGCTGAGCTTTTCCAGCCACACCCCCCAGCAGCCTTTCCACCCCACACTCCTGCTGTACCAATCTGCTGAGATGATTTTGGCCTCTGCAGCTCACTCCTTCCCATGCACAACAGCCTGCCCAGGTCACTGGTACCACTGAGGTACCTGTAATGGTGGCTGGTACTAAAAGCAAGAAAATGTCCTGAGAATAGAATGCAGACTACAGAGAAAGATGGTTTCTCACCCCCTTTCCACCCAGATAATTTTTGAGGGCCCCACACTTTAGCTCTAGTTCCTGAAACTTTCCATCAGCAGGGCCAGCGAGCCCTAGACTAGCCTACTCATCTGTGTGGATTGATTATGTTTCCTGTGTGTGCTGTGACTGATCCCCAGGCTAGCAGGGATTCCATGAAGGCTACAGACATGGTGAAAACTAAACCACCTGCATCCTGGGGTGGGAATGTATCATTCTTAAGCAACCTCAAACTCCCATAATGGTTTAAAAGTTAACAGAGGACACATCCCGAGTTAGAAGTACAGACAGTTCTTTTTTTTAAAGCAATGCAAAATCTTTTTTAAGTGAAGCAGAACGGCACACCTAAATAAACAAGACAAATTGTTGAAAAACAAATACTGACTAGCAAGCAGAATGAAAGGCTACCTGTGTTTACATGTGCATAGTCCATGGACTTAATTGGTGCACTAGGAATAATACAACACACAAAAATGGTTGTTCAAATAACTTCAAGCTATATTATTTCCTCAGCCCTTCTCTTTCCTGGTGTGTTCCCTTCTTTCAAACACTGCTATTTTGTCAGCTCTCCCTTTATGGCAACACAGAGAGATAACACCTTGTTCTACAGTCATCCTGTCCTTTAAAGAAAAACATATGTTATTCACTCCACATTCACCAGAAACTATGGAGCCAGGAAATAGCTTGACTCCTTATACAGTTTGCTGCATTTTACTTTTTAGTTTTCCTTTACCCTTCTGGCACAGAGCACTGCTGCCACATGCTGTTTTTAAAGCAGTTTTAAAGACCTGTGAGATCTATCTGAAGAAAAGTATGAAAAAGTAAAATGCTGAAAAGAATGATTTACAAAAGATGGAATAAGAGTCAGAGAATAGCAATAGATTTTTGGCCCTTGTGTTCTCCAAAATTACTCACTTTTTTTCTCTTGGAAAGCAGGGGTTTCATGTGCTTTTATACATTCACATTTCTGAAAGTAAGCACTTAGCTTCTAAAAATCCATTGATGTTTTCAGTTGATTGTATTAAAGTGGTGCTCTCCAAATAGAACACTTGCTTTTTTTATCTCCCTTTTTGTTCAAATATTTGAGAATATATGAAACTTTTACATGGACAGTTTGTGTCCAACATTAACTTCTGTTCACAAAAATCTTTAGTTTTGCTTTAACTTTGTGTTAGGTGTGCAAGAGAAAAACAGAACTGGAGTATGAGATTACTTCAAAATACCAGTCTCCATTGCTTTTATATATGCATTTCTGTGAACATAGAACATGTGCTCATCTAACTTATAAAATCCTATTAGAAACTGCTACAACTGTATATAGCTAGCACTGAAAATAATCCAAATTAACATGCTCTATTATCTTTATGAGTGTTCAAACAACTCCCACTAATGCTTACAAACTGGAATTCCATAGAAGGTATTATCCCTTGAATGCATGATCACACTGAGGGCAGACTCTAGTGCAATAACCTTTAAATAAATTAACATTAATTAGAGTTATGTATTGAGCATGGACACACTGTTCTTTTTGCCCTCTCTTCCCACCCTTTCATTTTTAAAAGCCTTGTTATCAGTCTCATCTGCTCTGTATGCTCCATTTTTCTGATGTGTAGTCTGTATTATCCAATAGGACAAAAGAACTAAAGATTCTTGTGTTAGCAGAATTAATTTACAAGTTAATTATAGCCAGAGGGATCATAAGCTAAGATTTTTCTCAAGAAATATTCTACTGCACCAAGAAAGTTACCCAGGTATAAACGAAACCCTGCTGTGACTTGACTGACTGCATTTTTCCTTCAGCTTTTCTCATTTTTGTGTGGCTTGGTTAGTCCAAAAATTACAAGGTTGTTTTGTATTGGCTTTAATTATTTAGCTTCCAGGTTCATCTTCTGTATCATAATCAGCTTTCTGTTGTATTCTTGCATTTTCTGCTCCTGTATTCAGCTGTTTGTCTCTCTAGCTGTAACATCTCAACAGACAAAGAAACTCTCAGATTCTGAATAACCAGGAAATCTCTATTCTTCTGTCTTACAAATACGGAGCATCAACAGAATACTTCAATTCTTATTTGAAAAAGAAGTTAGGAATTACTTTTGCAGGCAGTCTCTTCCAGTACCCCGTCTGTGAAAAAGGTAGCCACTATATCCTAAAGAAATGCCACATCAGGCAATCTTGAATCTCTTCGCCTAGAGTTTTCTTCGTAACCAACTCACAGACAAGAGGAAGTCCCCTTTAACCTCATGAAAACCATATCCCTTGACATGGGGTAACTGTGAAATTATTTCACTGAGAAACACTGCCAATTTACATGCTGCATCTCTGTGTAGATATTAAGCAGCTCACTTTACATTTGAACTTTATATTTTATTAAGCATTTTGGTTTTCCTATCAGGAGTTTCAGAAAATCAGAAAAGAAGCACTGGAAAACTCTGTGGCCTCCTAGTCCTTTGAAAATGAGACAGGAATACCCACAACTAACCATAAGCATGTCAGTCTGGAAGAAAGAATAAACATTTTATCTGGTTTTCTAGTCACTATTACTGACTAAATAAACACCATCTGACTAATGCTGCTCATCTGCTCATAGTTTTGAGATGAAGAAAGTTAAGCTTTAAAACAGCTGCTGTTACTGAAAATAGTCTCTTCTTAAGAAAAGGCCAGTATCTGTGAATGCAGTCAGTCTGTCTCTCTAGATAGATATCTTTCATTTAGCATGCACACAGTTAAAATCTAAGTGGAAGAGGAGGTGAGAATTTCCACTGACCTCCCAACAACACTTTTAACACAATTTTTCATTAGCAGCTTCTATAAAACAGTGCTCCATCCAAGCATTTCTCAGCCACTTCTGGTACATGCTCAGAGCTTGAATTCACAGCCCTGTCTGTCTTCTCCCAGTCTGGAGCTACTGCCTGCAGCCAGATAGGCCCTGATTGGGTCTGAACCTGAAGCCAGTTGAACCTGTACTGCTTATTCACCTGAGAAGTCTCACCTTGGCATGGAGCTGTAAAACTTAGGCTACTTACATACTTAAAGTTAGGCATGTTTTAGTGTTCTGCTGAAATGGAAGCTTAGGTCAGCTTTATTAACCCACCCCTCTTCCTTCCAAATAATTGGTTAAAGTGTAATACTGATACAGAAATATTAGTATTAAAATATTCTTTTTCCTGCTGTAAGGATCACAGACCCCCAGGGGCAAGGAATTAAGGGGAGCTTGTCAGGAAAGGTTTTAAACAGGAGTGGAAAGTTGAACAGACCGTCACTGGCTTCAGCCCAGAAGAAGTATCTGCATCACTCTTCTTACATTCATGGTGAGGTCAAATGTTGTCAAGCTCTAAACACACAAATAAAGCATACTAATGTATCACTTTGACTTCTCACACTCTTCAGGGTTATTTTTAAGGAAATGCTGTTGACTTTGTTGAGAAACAGTGACCTAGCTCAAAGTATTTCATACTGTCTCTGTAACAAAGTACCAGATGTCTTTTGCACATAAAGTTTTTTACACAGTCAAGACAAATGTAACCAACTAGAATAGCTCTTCTCTCAACACTTGAGAGTGTAAGAAGTGACATTAAAAACCCGCAGCTACTTTCAGAGCACCATTTTGAACACACAGCCTGCAAGTGTTGCAAGTGCATCTCTGTAGCAAATTCAGCTTTAAATAAAAGTTTTTTCTAGTATTAACTAGAAAATGTGAAAACAATAAAAGGTTTTGCATATTAGCAGCTGTTACTAGTTGTTTTGAATGTCATGGTCCAGAAAAGCTGTGCTGAGGTATTTGCCCTATTTCTTCTTCACTTACTGAAGTCGAAAGTTTCTCATAAAAGACAAACCCCAAACTCTTTTCCATGACCTTGTAGACACATTATTTCCTGAGGAATTTGTGGCCACTGAGGTTGTGTGCAAGTGGCCAGAAATCTCCAGGAAATGCCATCATAAGTAATCTTTTATATTTAGTCTCAGAGCTTTAAAAAAATTACCATTGCTTCCAGTAATATATTATGGGAGCACACAGATATTTTTTTTGTTTGTTTCCACTATGTAACAACAAAGTTTTTTTTACAAAAGACTGATTGAAAAGATCACTCAATAGCACATAAAGGTAGACAAATAAATACACCTACAGGAACATTCACCCCTTCTATGCTCCAAAGTCTAGGATATGGGGTTCACACTGCTCTTCCAGACAGCAAGCAGACAGCTAAGCCAAATAAATAATTCTCTCCCCAGTTCTGCTAAACTCTGTTTTGTAACACCCCATTGTTCATGTTCACATGGGTCTCCAGGCAAACATACAATGCCACCTGCTAAGATCAGTATGCAGGGCTCTTTTTCATTAAGGCAGTTAATTAGACCCTGTAAACATGCATTACTGTAGAGAGCTGGGAGCAGGAGTCATTATAATGCTCAGCATGCTTCAGAGGTAAGCAAGGGGCTGGGGAGAGGAAGGGATTTGAAATGTGAACCAAAGTGAATAATGACTTGGAAGAAGACAGTAGTATTCAGTAATTATACTGAGGTAATTTCTGCAGCTGAGGTAAAATTTCTAATGATAGCAAAAGAACTGTGCTTAAAAATCTGTATAAATACAGTGTGGACATTATCTTCAACACATTTTATGCCATAGATGAGCCAGCAGGAACTAAACTTTATTTATTAGCTGAAGGCTGTGTCATTCTACTATGGAGGCTGGTCCTTTAACATACCAGTGCTGCAATTTTGTCTGAACTGCATTTCACAGAGTTCTGCACTCAGCAAACATGAGTGCCTAAGGATTCCTTCTCCCCTTCTGATAGGGAGCAAGAAGGATCTCCATCCTCCTCCTCTAAAGACAGGAGCTGAAAAAGGAGTTGGATATAAAAAAAGAAAGCAAAGGAGCACTAGTGCTGACAACAGATATTCCACCCCCCAAAATATGGCCACTATTCTGTGCCTGCAGAGTGGTACGGGTGGCCCAGCAACTTGTGTCTCAGCTGAAGGCAGCAGAGGCAGCAGCAGATCAGCTCCCATTATCTAGCTGCGGGAACATTCGGAAAGCAGTGCAAAGTGTCTGTGGCTGCTCAGAGGTAGAGTGGTAAAGAACCAAAGATGAGAGTATGAAAAAAAGGTCAAAGAAACTAATATAATGAAACTATCAAGGCAGAAGATTAAAGGAAAGGAAAAATCCACTGAGAAAGGAGGATGAAATGAAAAAATGCTGGAGAATTAATGAGGGTGTACGGCCTGTGTGAAAACAGATGGTGTGGGAGGAATGCATTCACCTGAGAGACTCCTCAAATGACACAGGAATTAATCAGTTTTCCATGATACTCACAAATGCTGCAGCACAAGACAACTTAACTCCAAATGTCAATCTCAGCATTTTCCCTTAGAAATGGACTTTCAGGCATTGAATCTTAGTCAGTTTGGTTAGATGAAAAGATCTTGAGTCCCATAAAACAAGGCAAGGGAAACCTTTGCATACCCCTTAATGTATCAAGCAAAGTTCCTATCTAAACCCTTACTCTGGACATCATTCTCTGTGAAATTTGTAAATTTGATGGCATTACTCACCACTCCTCTTCACCATTTTCTCATAGTTGCTTTCTCAGTCTTACATTTCTAAGGTAACTGACCTGTGAGATAAAGTCAAATGAACTGACTGCTTTTTTCAGCATTCACAACATGGCACCTTGAAAAATGTGTATTTCCATGCTGTGGATGTTTTGCAACCATAACCCTGTGGAAGTATCTGTTTGGAACAGATTAAAAAGAACTCACTCACAGAGCTACTGGTGGAAGCAGTGCTTTGTCGTACACACTGCCAAAGGTTCCCAGTTTTCCATCTTCATCTGAGTTTGCCTCTCACATCTTCATCTCCTCATTATTGATAAAAGGTGCTGAAAAAAACATGATCCCAGGTGTACCAGTCCTTTATCTAGTATTTTGCTCAAGAAATCTGAGGGTAAGGTGTTGTTTTTATAACAATCCTAATTGCATGTTCTCAGAATTTGCAGTGAAAAGCATTAAAAAAAATTATTACTGAGTTTCAAGCATGGGCAATAGGAAGTGACATGTAAGTGTCCTCCGACTGACAATTTACTTTCATGATGGAGTTTAAAGAGGACTTTGAAGAATCATTCCTCAAAAGCAAAGACATACACAGAAAAAGAGAAGGTTGTTGTTCTTTTTAAATACATAACTGCATGCTCCAGAAAAAAAACCTTTTTAAAAATAATAGGTGATACAAGTGTCTTAGGCAACTCTGATTGTTTAAGTAATACTTTCAGTATTTCATCTCAAGCAAGCACTTTTTTCTAGGGAAAG
>NW_009953483.1:2582270-2582510 GCF_000747805.2 Chaetura pelagica | reverse complement strand
TGAAAGAGACAAAGATATAAATAGATTCTTGGTCTGCCATAGATTCTTGGTCTTGCTGTAAGAAATGCATCCCTTTTCTGCTTAAAATTGAGAATGATTAACTCACACTCTGAGCTGTGTGCTCTCTCACTTTTTTCATCCCAGTCACTTAATTTCTACACTTTCTGGGTAATTTCCATTATCTCACCTTTATCTCACCCTACACACTCTCAAAGATTAGGATCAGGGAAAGAAAAAAGC
>NW_009953483.1:2580905-2581511 GCF_000747805.2 Chaetura pelagica | reverse complement strand
TTTCAAAACGCTATGCTCTGGGAAGGCACCACCTAAAATGATTATTTTCAGATTATTACTGGTTACAAAATAAATAAATAGATCAGAGGTGTGTGACAGGAAAACGACTCATTTTCCGTTTGTTTCCACCGAGCTCAGTGGGGGCAGGGACTGCTACATTCCGGCGGGGCAGAGCCCCGACGTGACCCTCAGTGTCCAGGCCAGGCAGCAGGACCAGGTGGCCGCCTGGGTATTCTGAATTTCAGTTTTCTCCACCTACGGCTGTACAGTTCTACATGAACAAACTAGACTTGTGCTTGATGTACCTGTGTATAAATAGGACTACGCTTGCTGCGAGAAATTACAGCACAATTTCTGGACGCGTTTGTGTGCCTGTGCCCTCAACCATTCCTTACGGCCGAACTGTGGGAACACCCGGCACTTCGCCCTGTACGGTCTCAACAGGGCATCGCGATGGGAACCCTGAAACACCAGAGACAAACAGGACGACAACGCACTTTTATATAAACTGCTTTTTAATTAGCAGCCACGCTGGGACGCGCAGGGGTGTCTGTCACCGGGGCAGGCAGGCCGGCCCACGCTCCCCGGGCACACCGAGGGGCTGAG
>NW_009953483.1:2524240-2578753 GCF_000747805.2 Chaetura pelagica | reverse complement strand
GGATGCCGTTGCCCTGCTCGCTCCCAGCAGCCGGGGCGGGAGCAGCGGGTGCCCGCCCGTCTCGGTGCAGGGCACCTTGTGCCCCGCAGATTTGCCTCAGGGACCGCACAGGGGGGTCCCGCTGCCTCTTGAGGAAACTCATGTTCAGCTGCATCGAGGCTTAACCACCAGTGTGAGCATCCGTGTCACAGCAGAGGTTATTTTGGACGATTGATTCGAGATGAATGTCCCGTAAGAGAAACCCCTGGCTTCTTGCTGTGGTGCCGAACCTGCCCTCGTGGTTTGTACTGCAAGCGCCTGGTGTTTCCTGGAGGAGCAGGCGTCTCACCTGGGGCACTGGAAGGTGTAACCGTGCTCAGGGTTGTCCCGTCTTGTGTTTTGCCGCCTCTGATTTAATCACAGATGCAGTGCTCATATTCAGGCGGACACAGAAAAATGAGGTAACTGAGAAGGGAAGGGTGCAAAATGTAACGCAGGGCGACGTGTGTTTGTGCTGTGCTCTGAAATCGTTCTGTGCGTGATGCTCACCTGTTCCTGCATCGCGCCGCTGTTTAGTGGTGTGGGCAGCTCGAAGGATAAGGGGGAGACTAGAACTGTGAATTTTGTAGTGAGAACTGTATCTGCCTTGTACAACAACGTCAGCTCAGGATCCGGGCCCCCTGGGCTGAATCTTCCGTGATACGTGGTGGCAAGACATCCACATAAAACTGTCTGGTTGTCAGGTATTGGGGGTTTTATGAATGAAGAAAGCCAAAAAGGCCTTCAGGTGGCAGCTGCTTTTCCCAAGAATAGTTCCAACAGTGGAAAATTTTCCACCTGTTGTGATAAAGATCTGTTATTGCCACACTGCGGGGATCTTTGTTAAAATGTGATGGAATTTTATATTGTGTGGTATTTGGGGGTTTCTTGTTAAATGAATTGTTTATAGTGGACATTAATATGTTACATTTTTTTAGGATTTTTGATGTCAGTTTTCAACTAACTGACAAAGTGAAAATCTGTTAGTATGAGCAGCATTTTACTCACTTTCCCTGATTGAAAAACCTGTTGCATTAAAAGGCCTTCATTGATATCAGTGGGTTTTGATCTGTATTTTGTTGTTCAGATATGAATGTAAAGCAGCTCCACTGCCTAAAGCCAATGTGAATTAATAAAATTGAGAGACGAGTATTTGTGTAATGACCCCAAGTCATTTGTATGACCTGTAGTTGGAAAGATTATTTGCAGTCTCCTTAATTAAGAGAATCCTCAACTTAAATACATTTTGCTCCCCCAGTGTTGCTATCCCCCATTTGAATTGCTACAGCTGAAAAGTACTAGATAATTTATTTAATCTCTTTTAAAATGTATGTTAAAAGAATTTTGAAGTAGTGATGTATGTAGTGGCTACTGTAAAAGCCTGTTTGTCGTGCCTTTTGAAAATCCAATGTCACCTCTGGAGATAACTAATCATTTTGGCATCCAGCCCTCTCCATGTTAATAACTTTGAAGTTTTGCTTCATTTGGTTTCTCTTTTCTTGCTCGGGTTGGTTCCTACATTATAGGAAAAGCTAGTTTATCTAGTTGAGCCTGTTTATTTCGTTTCTTCTGTTTATGCAGTGAAGGACCAGAAAAGGAGGGAAAACCAGCAGTAGGCATTGTGATGGTAAATTTACAGGAATTGTGAAGAGGAAGCTCCACAGCCAGGGTGGTAACAGAAGCAACCTTAGTTTTGTTTTGTTTGACTCTCCTTTAGGTTGCTGTTAGTAGTCATAGAATACTTCAGTGTTTGGTTAAGGCATTGTATGATGTGATCTCAGATACATTAGCCCTGGGATTGTGTTAATTTTGGCCTACTTTTCCATTTCTAAAAAAAAAAGTTTTTTAAAAAGTGCATGCCTGTGGTGATGAGGAATTATGCAGCTGTGCCTTGTGTGAACTTCCACACTAAATAAAAGCAGATACATATACCTGGAGCACTGAAGTTGTACAATAGTTTATGCAGTTTTATGATAGCAGTTCCATGTCAAGAGAGTTGTAGAGAGGAATAATCATGGATGGACAATGAAGGCCTGACATAAAATTTTAGTCATTCATTATACTTTTCCATAATTACCAAGTGTCTCTTTCCTTTTGAACAGGCACAACCTCTGTATTTTTTTGAAAGTTCAGTTGCTTCTCTGATAGTTGTGTACTGTAAGAAACCTAAATGTTGAATTTAACCTACACTCAGTGGCAGAAGGGAGTGAGAATCATCTCAGAAGAAGTGATGTTACTCAAAAGAGATCTAAAATACTACACACTTGTTTAAACACATTGTCTATACACACCATAAGCCTCTAGCAAGCCCATAATTGAAATAAACCCTTTCAAATATGTGCACTAAAAATATGATATTGTATTGTGAATGGATGACTTTATACTTTTTCCTGTCTCCGTACATTACGAAGGTCATTATGACAATTTTAGTTGTAAATCAGAATTTCCTTGTTGCATATACAGATTTAATACTTTTAACTTGAAACATATTTGCACATTTGATATCAGTAGTGGGAAAGTATTATGGAGATCTCTAGTTGTCTGTGATGTCAGCAATTTATAAAATAAGCACATTCAGGCAGTAACAGAAACCTGACCTAAGAAACTTTTGGAAAAATCAAGGAATCAAAAATCAGTCATCTCCAGAAGGGTGGGTGAGAGTCTAAAACAATTCTTCCAGGAATTCTCTGAATGAGAACATCAATAATTAGATTCTATAGAAGAAACTTAGTAATGAAGGATGAAGAGAAATTGTAATCAATTTAAAGTATAGATACAAATGCTGTTCCTACTTGTAACACATTCCAATTTTAACGCATTATTGACAAAGTGAACTGCACAAGGCAGTCCTGAATTGCTGTCAAGGCAGTCACTGAACTAAACTAAAGCTCTAGTGCTGAAAATATAGTTATTTAATTTTAGTAAAACAAGTAATTTCAGTGAAATTATATCAACAGGGGTCCTCTGCTATTGAAGTTCAGAGTAAAAACATGTTCTTGCAAGGGCAGATTTGAAGGGTGCACAGTTGTTTGTTTGGTTTTGGTTTGGGGTTTTTTTGTGTGTAAGCACTGTGATTCTGCAATTGCTTTTATTTAAGGCTGTTACAACACCTGTTACAGTGGATCCTAAATGACCACGGTCTTTGAAAATACTGAAGTTCAAAGTTGATACAGTGCATGTTTTTGCAAATATGGCTGAAGCTTTTCCTTCAGACTTTCACCCACAGGTCTGGGAAGTAAGCCTTCACTGGAACAAACTTATGTAGAGTTAAGGGGTGTGTACAGTCTGCAGAGCAGATCTGTGCCACCTTTGCAGCTTCAGCTGCAGGTACATGTGTGGTTCTCTGATGTAGCTGGGTTGTAGCCTTGTGGAGGGAGGGACACAAAACCAGGAAGTGGCATTTACCTACATATCTTTTACATACAGAATGCAGTTTCTGTGCTGTGCCTACAGTCACTGTTCACAGTTAGCTTTAGTTTTGTATTTAAGTGGGTAAATATGCCACTGAGTGGGGCATGGAAATCAAACACAGATACTTGTGTAAGTGTATTGTGAATGTATTTCTAAATATTTCTACACTATCCAAAACACTGAGCCCTAGAATATGACTCATTTTTACTCTTATGCCAGGATATTTACATAGCTAATCTCCCTACTCTATCTGTATTTCTAAAACTTCTTTTTGCATTAAAAAAAAATAAATAAATCCAATTACAGATTTTAATGACGTTTTCTGTAGTTCAGTGGTATTCCAAAAATTCCATTTGTGGATCCCTATAAAGCTTGTAGTGGAAGTAACCTGTGTAGCAGAAGCCATGTTTTTCTTGGTTATGCTGGCAATGAGCACTTGCAGACTGTGTTTTCTCAGGCTGAATTTCAGTGCTATACGTTATAGGAACGTGTGTGTAGCAGCTTCTTTGCTGTTGTTGAGATGGAAATTGAATACACATAAGAGGGAAGGTGTATTGGTATAAATGTAGCGTGTAGATTACAAGACTTTATGCCAGGAAACTGTTAGTGGTTGTATGGTATAAATCCTGCTTGGTGGTTTGTCTGTAGCAACTACAAGTTTCTATGTTAATACATTTAATGTATCATAGAATGGTTTGAGTTGGAAGGGATCTTAAAAATAATCTAGTTCCAACCAGAGAAATTAGGGATTTATTTCTTATCTTTATGTTCTTAATTGCCTGCAGATCACAGCACTGGCCAGTAAAAACCTGGTGGTTTTGTGAGTCCATTCTTCTTTGGTTGTGAATGAAAGTATTCATATACATATAAGTACACATGCAAGTATGAAAACATAATCTCTCCCTAGAAACAGAGTATTTTCAATTTAATACAGGAAAGTAGTGAACTGATCTCTCCAAAATATCACTTTATTGATTTATTTGTTGTGTTTTCAGTCAGAAATACCACTTTCTAGAAAACTGGTAAATATATTGCCTAACATTTTGAATTTCCACTCTGAACTCTGTGACTGCAGATGTCTTCCCAGCTCTGTATTGCTTGACTTATATGGTCTCTCATAATACAATATGACTTGAATAATGCCTGGGTAGCTCAGATTGAATGTGAACAGGAAGATTTTAGTGATTAATGATAGTGAAAATAAATGAAAACACAATAAAGTCCTTTAGGCCTGTCTGAGGATAACAGAACACAGGAGGCAAGTTAATTATCTAAACTCAGATGATACCAGGCATCGGGCATATTTCTAGGTGAGATATTGACAGTCGAGTGTATTTTTTTTTTTCCCCCTCACATGTTTTTGGTGGTTTGTGGGTTTTTTGTGTATGGACTTTGTTTCATTATAGATTTTCTCTTTCCAGGGAAAATTCACACCTCTTTCCCCGAAATGCTAAATGACACAAGTAAAGGGAACTGCTGAGCTACTGAGACCCCATCACATCAAACCTATTTCTTAAACATTTGAAATAATTCAGAATATACATGTAGAGTGGTACCTAAAGCTAAGCAGCTGTCTAATTATTTCCAGGATCAGGTTTCAGAAAGAGTGGAGAGCCGGGATCTGTAACCTGATTGCAGACTCTTTTTTCAAGAGCTCTTAAATGCTGAACTTGGAACTTCAGTACCTTTCTGCCCTCTCCTTCTGGTCACTGAACTTTTTGGGCACCCTATGTTTGAGAGACATGTTAGTTGCTGCTGAAGTGTGGGGTATCCACCCTTAGGAAGGGTTAAATAAAGGAAGCTGAGTCTGGCCAGTTCCTGCTAGATGTTGAATGAATTTGCAGCTTTTACAAGCAGGAAGTCACACTTGGATAGGCCATGTGGTATATGTAGTTATACATCTTTCCTTGGTGTTTTTCTTTGGTTCTGAAATATTTTATGGATGGAAAAAGATAATTTTCCATTGAGTTTACTGTAGCTTAGTTTCATGGAATTACTGTACGCCCTTTGTTTTGCAAGGGTTAAAATTTTGAGCTAATGTGCCAACCTTATATATAATTTACATCAGGAGCTTTTACAGAATTGATACTAAGAAAAGTGCTTGAGGAGTGCAGGCAGTGCAGGTCTGTAAAGCTGTTATGAACATGACACCGTTGTGGTAATTATTGTAGAGAGGTGGATATTCAATTATATGCTTAGGGGAAGAAAAGATTACTAAAAATATTAATGGAAAGCTTTTGTGGAATTTGGTAATCACTATGTGTGCTTTTTAGTACATGTAGCTATTATTACGTAGCAACCACATGCACAATGTGTTTGCAAACTCAACTTGTTCTCTAAGTAGAAAACTTTGTTGTGAGTTGCATCGACTTCTGTAGCAGCACTGTGCATTAGCTGTATCTATGTACACAGATGAAGCTGTCTGGGTTAAAAAAACGAAGGATTTTATTTTTAAAACACCCAGCCCTTATCCTAAATTTTCAAGCAGAGCACTCTCACTGCCTCTGCATTTCGGAGTTTTTATGGAAGGTGTTGCAGAATGAAAACCGTAACTTTGGGACATTTAACAGGTAAACACGGAAATAACTTTCGTGTTACGGATCAGAGAGGTGCTGTGCCTTTGGACACATCTAGCTGCCAAATGTTACTGCTTAAAACAGTATTTTTGATGTTGTTGAAACTTGTCAAATATGGTTTATGCTTTCCCTGTCCATCAACAATCCTTCAGAGTTGCTTAGTAATTTTTCTCATTAACTGTCTTTGTTCAGCATAGGCAACAGCGCATCAGTTAGTCTTGCTCTCTAGCTAGTCATTCTCTTTCTGATTCTGGCTTTTGTGTCCTAGCACTGTTTGTGAATACTCCAAATGTTTCAGACCAGCTTTTGATGACAGTTATTTGAGATTTCAGTATTAAATTTTTAAGCTTCATAAAGTTTTCTTTTTAATAGTAATATATGAACTTGGCTCAAGCCTGCTGCAGTAACGTCCTTTAAAAGTCACACTTAGTCATCCTTTCTATATATTGCTTTTTATAATGCTTGTTGGGGGTTCCTTTATACCTCACTTCCTCCTGTTGTTGTTTGCGCCTAACCTGACAACAAAGAACCAGCCACCTGGCCGCTCACTCAGCTCCTCCCCGCTCCACTGTGGGATGGGGAGGACAAAGGCCAACTAGAAGCTCATGGGTCAAAACAAAGGGCAGGGAGGGTTTGCTCGCTGATTAAGGTCCTGGCAAAACAGACTCAACTTGGGGAAAAATATTAATGTAATTTCACAGTAATCAAATGCCCAGAGGACACAGACAACACACAGACCAGTGCTTATATATGTTACCCCACCCTTCCCTTCTTCCCTGGCTCAAATTACTTTGTTCCCGGTTTCTCTCCCTCCTTCCCCCCAGTGGCACAGGGGGACAGGGGATGGGATTTAGTCAGTTCAATCTGGTGGTTCCTGATGCTCCCTCCTTACAGTCCTCCCCTGCCTGCCTACGGGGTCGGAAAGAGTCCTCCATGAATCTCTCCTTCATGAGTCCTTCCCACGAGGTCTGGATCTGCTCCAGCCTGGGCTTCCCATAGAGTCACGGGCTGCTTCAGGAACAGTCACCTCTCCTGCTGCAGGGTCTTCCACAGGTGCATAATCCAAGTCCACTTGCAGCAAATCCAAATTCACCCCTCCTGGTGCCTTCAGGAAATATTCCACCACATTCCTCCGTGAATGCAGGGGCACAGCTGCCATCTCGACATAGGCTGCAGGGAAACTTCTGCCTGGGCACCTTCTTCCCCTTCTTCCTCACCAACCAGGGGGCACTGTGCTGCCTCTACAGCACAGCTCTTCTCCAGCTGCTGTCTCTGCTCAGGTCTTGCATCAGCTCTTTGGTGTGAGTTGATCACAGAGGCTCATTTATTGTCTTTCTAATGGTTCCCTGGCTCCCTGGTTTTGGAGCAGGGGGAGCTTTCTTTTCAGCTTCTTACCTGAGCCACCCCTGGGGCCCCTCCCCTGCTACCAAAACGCCCATCAAACCAAACCAGCACACCTGCATAGTTGGCTGAGCTGTGCTAGAACCTAGCTAGGACTTCACACTGCTGGAGGGATCATACCTGTATCCTCTCTTGCACACTGGCAGGGCATGGAAGCCGACAAGGCTGTGGTGGCTGGAGGCTGTGAGGGGTGACGGAGTCATCCCCCAAGTCATGAGAGCCCTTATGGAGGAGATGCAACATGCAGGAGCTGCTGCCTGACCCCCCTGCCCTGGCCCATGCAAAATGACAGCATGTGACAGCACATCTCAGGGGTCCGTGCAACACTGAGGAGTGTAATGGGACAGGAGGCTTTGAATTCCATCAATATCTTTATAGATACTGCAAAATCCATGCAAATGGGTTATTTTTTTTGCCACACAAATTTGGTCTGTATGCACTAAAATATTCTGGCCTCTGCATTTGCACAACCCACAGGTGTACCTGTGTTTGTTTGGTATGTTCCTTTCCTCTTGGACTGTCCACAGGTGTGGTCTTGGAGCATCCTGTATCTTTAGAGTGCATGGAAGTTACAAGCAAAGATAATTTTTTTGATTATTTTGTTTCCGAGTCTAAGTTGCTTTACAGAGCACAACGAACTCTAGGATGAATAAAAGACTCTGCTCTCTGGCAGAAGTTATGGGCAAGCTGTTAGCCAGCCACAAATAGTGGCAGCACAGCCCAGAGTCCTCCTGGAGCTTTGTGTTCAAAGCCTGCTCCTCCCTTCCAGGCAGCTGTGTTGGTACTGATGCCCTGACTGTTGCTCCTGTGCAGGCAAATGTGCTGTCAAATGGCCTGGCCAGAATGGTGGGATATTTCTGTACCACTGCGGGAAAAACACAGCTTTTTGTGTGTTTGGAAGCATCTCATGCCAGGAGCTGATGTGTGTGTGGTTCTGCTGTCTTGATCCGGGAGACTTTGATGGCTTCTGTACCTGGCAGTGTCAGGTGCTGCTTGCTGTTAGTGACGTGAGTTGTGTGCAGCTTAATTCAACGCCGAAATAACATCAGTTCTTTTAGATTATGCTCTTACCAGACACTTTCAACAGCCAACTGTCCAACCCAGAATCATGTAATTGTGTTTTGAAGAGTATCACTGTGCTTTCAAAGTGTCTCTTAAATGGTTTCAGGCTGTGTCTACCCTGCAAGTTTGTGAGCTCTTGTCAGCCTGCGATCTGAACCTCTTGCTGTTTTTGTCATTCTATATATTTTTTCCTGTTTATTAATTATTTTTTAATAAATAAGGCTTGACAGGGAGTCTTTAAAAAAAAAAAAAAAGGAAAAATTGTTATAGTCTATCTAAAAAATTTGTGCTGCAGCTCTCAAGAGGTGCTGTTATTGAGTATTTAAATTGTTACTGTCCAGAGATTTATGTTGCCCAATAAAAATACCTTTATCCTCTCTCTCGCTTATGTTTTGCTTCAGTGGTGTGTGTGATATCAACATTTTACTAGTTTCTCCTGATTCACTTTGTGTTTCTAAGAAAGCAGAATATATAAGTTGTGAAAGTCTGATAGCAAAAATTAACTTCTTCCCTATTTGTCATGGGTGCAAAAATTGAAACAAATTTCTTTTGATTTCTTGTGAAGGCTGCCTCTGCTAAGTAATTTTGTAAGTGAAATTGTCCTTCCAAATGTCATTGATATAAGGAATATTTATTTGTTTTCCATGCTTCTCACAGAGCTACTTGACTTTGAGGTTTATAAAGAGAGTCTGTTTCTTTCTTTTCTGTTCTATCATCCATTGCAGGCAGATCAGTTTGTCCTTTATAGGCTCAGAGGTTTCACATTTTTTTTAACTTCTGAAGTTTATTAGCAGCATAAGGTTGTAAAGTATTAGCTAAACCCTAGAAGTACCATGATGCTGTCTTATCTGTGGTTCAAAACGTAAATGGACATTTGAGAGTCACAGCCTGTTTTCCTCATCAGGAAATATATACAAAATGCCGACTTACTCAGGAAGTACTTTTGTTTTATTTTAAAGTAGCACCAGTGATAAGTTTGGGCCATGTTCTGGCTTAATATCTAAATGTTCAGTTTGTGCCCACCGAAGTCAGTTGTCGCAGAAATACACAAATCTAACATCAGCATTTGACCCTTTATTAATTTATAAGCTAATTCTTCACTAAAATGCAAGTTTATTTTTTCTTGAAATCAGCATCTGATGTTGTGTCTACATAAAATTGTTATCTTGCATTTAAAAAATAACAATTCCGTCTGAAATTAGACTGTGAGAATCTGGAAGCAGAAACGATCTCTTTTTGGACATCACGAAAATATACATTTTAGCTTATGGCCAGACAAATTGTTATTTTTGTTCTCATATTAGAATGACGTGAAGTTTACATATGCCTGTATATTCCAGGACTTAATTTTGAAACTGATGTGGCATCTGTAACATAGAATAAGAACATTACTAATAATCGTGTTGTATGCAAAGGTAGTGAGTGCCCTCCTTTCTTCTAGGGTGGTGTGGGGAGAGGCCGTGCATTTCTGACCAATTACTTTTTAATCACTGTGTCCTTACAGCATTTTACCCCTAACTTTGTACTGTAGTTTTGTTTACTGAGCGAAATCAGCTGGGAAGTATTGGTGTAGGAAATAACAATCTGAAAATCTGGAAAACTAAGGTTTGCTGCCTTTCCTTTTGTTTCTCAGCCCCAGAAGAAAAGGATGCAATTAAAGGACAGTATGAAAAACTCATGGATGCTTACGGCTGCTTAGGAGAGCTTCAGCTTAAATGTGGTAAGTGACCATCTGTATTATTGAGCTTATAAAATGCCCAGAGAATGCTAAAAGACAAAAATAAGTGTCTAAAGTTGTCAATTTCTGTAACTTCTGAAAGCTAATTGCTTCTTGTTATGTTCAGTCTGGAAAATATCTATTTCTTCTGTGCTGTGCCAAAAGTCTGTGACTAAATGATCGTCTAAGAATTCTGGATTTTTTTCTTGCCTTTGTTTGGCCTGACATTCTTAGCTGCCTGAAGAAATATAGCCCTTTTTTTTGCCTACCACATTTGTTCACAGCAAGTTGTGATTTCTTGCTTTTATTTTTTTTTGAAGGATCATGTTTAAACAGTTATTAATTGTGGTCATCTGAGACTGCAGTACTACAGATTCTCAGCACTTGATATAATGTCCAATTGCCTTTAATTGAGTAATTCACATGGGTAAGGATTTACAGAAGCAAGTTTTTAACATCAGCGTGTATAGTAAAAGAGTATTTGTTGTCATTGCTGTAAATTTCTGTACAGTTCAGGAATCTTGATTTAGCAAAGAAGTTGCTGTTACACTGCCTACTGGAATGTTAATGGAAATAGCATGGTTTAGGAAGAGAACTGCAGTGGCTGATGTGAGGTTAATATACCTTACACAGCTGACTTGAAATTCACTGATGAAAATATGCATTAAAACAAAAAGCACTATATGCCTTGTTCCCATGGTCTTCTTACAGTGACCCTTAATTTTGACGTGGAGGAATGACAAGACTATTTTCCATATAAATTGGTGCTTGATCAAGGAATCTACCAAAGGCAGTGGTAGTGTGAGTACTGGTGTGTTTAGACTAGTAGGTAGAAGTGTATCTTTCTATAGCCCACTTATCATTTTATGGCTTGAGTAGTATGACTTGAGATTGACCTGAAGAGGTGACTGCAATTGGGAAGATGTTTGTGTCATAATCTAAAATGCTCTTTGAAAATTAATGTGGGCTTTTTGTTTGTTTTGGTTTTTTGTTGAGTTAATTAGGCGTTTCTATGGAGATTAGTATCATTTTGTTAATGTAATTTAAAATGGAGAGCATATGATTAGTTTTTCTTGGCACTTGGACCTCTTTGTCTTCATAGGAGTCTAATGAATCCTGTTGTAATAGTAAAGGAATGTAGCTATTGAATTCAAGCTCTTCAAGCTACAGATGAGGGTAGTTTCTTCTATGTGATGGGAAGTAAATATATCTGGTTTTAGTTTTCATGTTAAAAGGTGAATGATTTCAAATGGACTGTGAAATATTCTCAGCCTCATTTTTTATTTTTCTACTTTTATTTCTGTGTTTCCCACATCATTTTTTCTTTTTTTAACAACACCTGCTTATCTTCGGTGCTGTTGTTAAGTGTGAGGTTTTTCCTCTCTGAGCTTTTCACTGCACCTGTCTTGTTCTAGCATTAAATTACAAGTCCTGGTACAGAACTTCCTCTTGAAGAGATTGTTGGTAATTGGATAAAAAAGTTAACTACTGGAGGCAAACTTCTAATAGTGATTCAGTGAAAAGTCAGGAGGGTCATGCTGTTATGGTAAGCAAAGGTAAACAAACATTTTATACTGCTGAACATGTTTAAAAAAGCAAAGATGACTGCATGCTTGCTAGCTCACCAGTCAAGAGGTAGCTCAGGTTTTTTTCACAGCCTTGAATCTTCCGTCTTATATGTAAGTTCCATCCCTTTAGCTGTTGCTTACATAAAATATGAACACTATAAAGGAATGCAATGTCACTTTTTTCTTTTTTAATATAATATATTCTACCAGCTGCAAACAAGGCCATAATTGGCCAGCTCTTCACTAAGCATCAGTCATCACACTAAGTACTAAACTGCAAATATTTGTGGAAGTACATTCCACAGGGATATTAAAAGAGTATATTTGTAGAGCAGAAGGGGGTCTTTTTTTCGAAATACGAAAGATGTCTCTGAGCACTTTAATTAAACTGTAAATACCACTGCTTAGGAATCCAAATAAATTACTTTGTATCCCTGCCAAAGTCGATCGTGCTTTTCACAAGAAAGTAGATGAAATATGTGAAACTGACTCACAAAGTTAGTCTCCCACCAGTAAAAACATTCACTTCTATGTACTTATGTCTGTTAACATGACTCACTAAGTTCTTCTGCTTTCTTTCGTGAGATGGATGGCAGCAGAATGAATTGTACAGTGTTTCTGGGCTGTATGTCAGCCAAGATTTTGCTGCCAAAGAAGATTTGCAGTGGCAAGTGAATCTTAAACAATGTGTTACAAGAGCTTGCTTTGCAGTGTTTGGTTAGACACTGGGATGTCAGGAAGTGTATATATAAATTAGTATTTTGATACCATGATCATGTATGTTCTTTAATACAACTGCTGTATTTGGGGAGGTATTCTGAATTAATTTGACTGTGTATACTCTTGCAGTTGCACAAATACAATTTGTAGTTGAAAAGAAGAAGTCTCAAAGGCAAAAGGACAATTAAGTATCTGTTTTCTATTCCTTTTTAACATTTCCTAATAATATAATTGTATTTTGAAGAGGAAGAAAGAGTATCTTTGAGACTAAAACTGTAGTTCAGAAAATCTTGATTCTTCCCATCATTCTGCTATGGATTTCCTCAGAGATTTTCAGGTACGTGGTTAGAATCTGCTCCTCTGCTGTGTTCCATCACTAATTTTGAAGGCAAATGAGAGGCAAAGATACCTTGCAAATTGTTTTTCAGTGACCTAGAATGTGAAGTGAAGGTATGTTTGGAGTGGAGATGGAACAGGCTAAGGGAACCTAAGGCGATGTCATGACTGGGTTGGAATGGAGAAAGAGCAAAACTGGAGTGAATTAATTTTTAAAAGGAAAAGACAATCTTGAATGAAATATTTAGTAAAGAAGGACAAAATGGAAATTGAATATTGCCTCCTTTTCACTGCATCTCACAACAGGCAACTCTGAAGTCATCCCAAAACCTGCAGAGGAAACAATTGCATTGAGTCATGTGGACAGGTTAAATACAGAAACTGCAGCTTGTTATTGTAGGTTGTGACGCACCAGAACTGTGTTTCCTGTTCAACTTGGATTAAGGCAGTTGGTTTCACAAGAGCTTTTGAACAAATGGATTCAAGTTTTTTTTTGGTCTTGTTTCCATGCCAAATATTCTCCATCGTCTGCCTTCCTTGTGCAGCCTGATAAAAGAGCATTCAGTCCATATCACTGTGAGCAAAACCGTTCTTACATTTCTTTGAAAGTTTTTTTTTTATAGACAGTTGTTGTGATTTACAGCTGCAATGGTGCTAAATAATGATCTTGGTCACAATGCATGGACATTCATACCCATCTGTTTGAGATTAAAATTTGGTCTGTAAGGTTTGAAAGATTTTTTTTTTTTTCTTTAGGTGTTTCTTGCTTTATCATAGATGTGTTGCTGTAGAAAGCATGACCAGTAAAGAACACTTCTTACTCTGAAATTGTTTCAGAAATTACTTTAAAATATTCCAGATTGTATGCCAAGGAAATGAGCGACGTTTCTACAGTTGGGATCTTCAATTGCAGTTCTTGTGCTCCTCAATCACTTCAATCTATGTGTAAAGCTTAGAAAGGCTAATATGAAGCAGGGTTGTGAATTAAACTTCTTGTAAAAGTTAAATAAAAAAAGATACATTTTGTTTTCCAAGGTAGGGGCTCCTGTAAATAGTCTGAAGCTGATGTTATTGGTACAAAATGAAGTTTAAGAGCCAGACCAGGAGCTTTGATTACTTTACAGGAAGAAGTTTTCAAATTTTTGGGGTTGCTTTTTATTGACCCTAGTGCTCGCCGCATTCATCATGCACTTTGCAGCTGTCAGCTGCATTGAACATGCTTTCTGGCAGTGTCCTGCATATGAAACGAGGGAAAATGACCGTAAATTCTCCACCCAGTATACTTCAATTCATTACTTTTTTGATAAGAATCACTGGTCTCCTGTTTGGAGAAATAAAATTGGAGTTTGGCCTGTTCCCTACTCCAGATACATGGGGAGCTCCTGAGACCAGGGAGCCTCCACAAACTGGCTGCAGAAGTAGTACGGGCAGAGCCACTGACTTTAGGGAATTTATTTAGTGTTAATTCTCCCTTTGCTCTTGAGGATGCACTGCCAGCATTTTAAAACTCTGCTTTCTGACTTACTGGAGCTTACACTTAAAGGGTGACTGCTCATTTAATGGCTGTAGTATTTTTTTATCGTTGCTGGTGATGTTTCAGACAGAAGAAACATAAATACCTTAAATACTGTTTAGCTCCTTTCAAAGGTTGTAACTCTGTACACTTCCTGATGCTGCTGCCGGGAGGTTTTCTGTGGACTACCTGATGTATTTTTGTTGTGGCTGGTGTTACTCTGGTACTTCACTTGCTACTTGCATAAAAACAGTTTCACTAATACTTTAAAGGAGCAGTATTTTTAATATCATTACAGAATTGGAAATGGTTGTGACCTGTGACTTGCTGTTTTGAAAAGTTAAGGCTGCAAGGATTAATGGTATAGCCTTGATTATTTTAAGGGGAAATACCTTCTAACATTAAGGAATGTCTGGGTGTTTCAATTTGATGTATTTAATTAAAGCTGTGATATTTTCACAGTTCTCTCAGCAAAACAAATTTACTTTAAAAAATCCTTTATTTCTTGTGCTGTGGCTTCACAAATCTACCTGCCATGGAAAATGCAATGTTGTGTTGATAGCAGGGTTTTTTGTTGTTGTTTGGGTTATGGTCCCCCCCCCTTTTTTGTTTTTGTGGGAGTGGAGTAAACCAGGAGTGCAACTTCTTGCATTATTTTGTGAGATTTACTGGATAATAAAAATTAATTGTTTAGGAACTAAAATAATTTTTCAGTAAATGCTTGTCAGCTAAGAATGTTATTTTCCTTGCAATGAATGAACAACTAGCAAATAAATATCTGCAATTTTTAGAAATGGAGAAAGTTGACTTTAGTCTTTTTATAAAAATTACTTGTTCCAGTAGCAGCATTCTTCCTGACTGTAGCAATTTAAGCAATTTTTGCCCTTAAATTTAGGTGCATTTGGGTAGGGTTGTGGTTAATACAGCTGTTTTCATGTTAAGTATCTGTTTTCAACAGGAAAGATTATCGCTGGTTGATATTTACATATCAGAAAAGAAACCACATTGACTTTTAAAAATGTAAATTTAGAAGTAAATGGATGATTTTTTTCCCTTTAATATACCCATAACAGTTATCAGACTTCCAGTGACTGGCAAATAAGCAAAAGCATTTTTCCTGTGGCTGCTAAATGCTAGGTTTCTATCATATTAGGTACTACTTGGATATGTAATGCTTTTGTTTAATTCTGTGGAATAGTATTTTCAATCTGACAAAATGCCTAAGTGAAAGCATGAGTGGAGGCAGCACTGTTACAATTTCCATTTAAAAACATTGGCAGTCTGGGTTGAGGAGCAACTGTGTGAGAAAAAAGGTTTGGTCTTGAAAGAAGAAATTCTCATTCATAAACTGATGTTGCTGGTGAAGGAAGGGAAGACAGAGGAAGCTTTGGTCACTGTGTATAGCTTAACAGTGAATAATTTCTTAGACCTTAATGGAGATGTGATTGAAACATGAATAGTGGAGTAGGGTTTTGGTAGTGTTAATTTTGCTGTGTGAGGTTCTGAAAGGGGGAAAGGCTGATGGGTGCCTTACCTCTGCTCAGGACTCAGTGGCTACTGTCTGTGCTATGAATAAAAATGGGGCAGGGCAAAGGCCTAGGTGCTGTCAATAGGATGTTGTGATTAGCTTGCTCTTGTGCCAAGAGCAGCATGTGCACTGGGCAAGGATCTTCCTCCCTCAGACAGTGCAGTGATAGCCCAGAGATGTTTCCTAGCAACACTGTCCAAATACCACCTGGGATGAAGGTGATATCAGTGGACCCCCCTGCCATAGGTAGGGACATCATCGATCTCTTCTGAACCTTCTAGGAAAGTTTAAGGTCTCTGAAGCCAATGAAAGTGCTTGTGTTCTTTGTCTCAGCATCCCAGCTAGCCAGGTTTCCAAAGTCTGTCACTACTGTTTTTTTGTCCTTGAAGCTGACTAACAGTAAGGTGTATTAATAGTGTTTCTGTACACTGCTTCCAAATTCTCATGAATGAAGTTTACTTTGAGCTGCTCAGTTTTGCATGGTTTCACCAAAGTCACAGAAGTTATTATTACCTATCCTGAGAGAGAGCTAACTCTTCTTACCCCTTCTGGAGGCTGCAAGACAGTATTTAGTCAGGTATGAACTACCATGGTGATAACTAATGTATCTCTTACTCTTAATCCTTAATAATTATGCACACTCGTGCGAAGGAGGAAGAAACTGCCAGGTTTTATTTATTTCTAACCCTCCACTATGATGTCATCTAGAAAAGTACAGAAGATACACTTCTTAGAAACTCTCAGGAAGAATACAACATACCCTTGTTCCAGAGAAATGTGATGAACAGGGCTTTTTGCTAAATACCACCTACACTGGCCTTTATGCAGAACTGGAGTCAGCAGAACAGAATGAATAAAATCTAATCTCCCACCTTGTCCTGCCATTATAGTCCCACATGCCTGTGCAAATATTCTGGCCCTGCTGAAAAGCACCCGTAACTCAAATTTCTGGGGCCAGACTTTGATCTAGAAGCAAGGACTCCCCTGCTGGTTTTTCAGAAAAAAACACAAGTTTTGTTGTGTGGGAGCTGGTATGTATTTTTGGACAGTGAGCCACCAGGGAGGGGTGAAGAGCCATCCCTTTTGCTGTCTGAAGCCATATGGTCCCACGTTGTCACAGTGCCCTTAGCTAATTAGCTTCCTCTTAGTAGGTCAGCTGTTTTTTTCTACTATGCTAGAGCAATAAATTGGCTCATTTCCACCTTTTCTTACTAACTGGAGTGAATGGGGTGACATTGTCTCCATTAGAGGGCAATTTAAGTGAAAGAAACTGTTTCTTCCTAGCAAAACCAGTGTTTTCAGTACAATTGTTTTACTGTTTCTTAATTACTCTTATAATTTCGGAGAGAATGAGCAGAGGTTGAAATCCTGCTCTGTATGACAGATCTGATTACAATGGTGTTCTCAAGCTTCAAAATTTATCTTGTGATTTTAGGCCCCTGAAATTCAGCTGCTTCGTGATTTCATACTTTGCTTCACAGCCATGAGAGCTGTAATTCTTATACTGAAAACTGGGTCTGTCTTCTAATCACGTATACTCTTTTGTGATATAAAAAGCTAAATCTCAAGAACTGGTAATACTGAAACTTTCTGAATGACTTTTCTGAATGACTGAACATACCGAACTTCAGCTGAAGCCAGTAGGAAATCTGAATGCTTCTTATCTTTAAAATTCAGAAATCAGTTAAAAAATCCATACGGAGGAATACACTTTATCCTTCCCTTGAATCAAATCCAAGGAAAACTCTATGTCCTCTATCCCAATACCAAGCTCATTGCACTTCATTAAGTAAGTGGGGAAAACACACTCCAATGCAGCAAAGGATAGGAGTGTGTAAATATTGTGGAACATGATCCAATTGCACCCACCTGCAGCTTAAAGGATTTCAGAAACTTAAAATTAGTCCCTGTGCTTGTTGTTGTCAGTTGTTTTCTTCTGAAGCAAAGATACTGGCCTCTGCTGGAGCCCTGTCAGCATTGCATATGTCAGGACTGATGCAAAATGGCATAGCCTGTGTCCAGCTGTAAACCTTTTGTAATTGTCTGTCCCCTTCTAGGTAACACTCGACTGCACTTTCTGGTCCTGGTGACAGGCTGTACATCAGTGGGAAAAATCCTGGACGCAGAAGTTTTCAAAATTACTGCAACAGATTTCTGTCCTCTCCAGGAAGAAACCAAGGAGGAGGAGCGTGTTACTACCTTGAAAAAAATACTGAACTCTGGGATGTTCTATTTCTCCTGGCCTAATGCGGGCTCAAACTTTGACCTGACTGTGCGGGCTCAGAAGCAGGGTGATAACCACTATGAATCTGGTAACTCGTTCTTCTGGTCAGTACTGCATGTTACACCACAGTCATCTGTCATCCACACCTGTATCTTACTGGTCAAAAATTCTCAGAGGAAAATGAACATAGGCATTTCAGGTGCACCTGAAAATTAATCTGATAGTGAAATGCAATTCTAATAACACGATTTTGTGTGTTTAAGAAGGAGAGGCGAGCTGTATTGCTCACACTATAGGAACATGTCTTTACATGTCATTAATAGTTCCCTTGCATTTCTTCTTAATACTTTGCTTTCAAAGTTATCTAATAGAAACCTGCACTTCAGCTGCTCATAAATCCCATCATCTGTGCTGAAGGATTTGTATGTGTTTAAACTCTGCATTTTAATGTTTCAATAATGTGCCCTGGTTTTTATGTTGAAAACATCAATATTAATATGTTTACAGCTCAGTGTAAATGTATGTTGCTCTGTAATACACTGCTCTGTACTTACTTATGCAGCAAAGGATAGGAGTGTGTAAATATTGTGGAACATGATCCAATTGCACCCACCTGCAGCTTAAAGGATTTCAGAAACTTAAAATTAGTCCCTGTGCTTGTTGTTGTCAGTTGTTTTCTTCTGAAGCAAAGATACTGGCCTCTGCTGGAGCCCTGTCAGCATTGCATATGTCAGGACTGATGCAAAATGGCATAGCCTGTGTCCAGCTGTAAACCTTTTGTAATTGTCTGTTCCCTTCTAGGTAACACTCGACTGCACTTTCTGGTCCTGGTGACAGGCTGTACATCAGTGGGAAAAATCCTGGACGCAGAAGTTTTCAAAATTACTGCAACAGATTTCTGTCCTCTCCAGGAAGAAACCAAGGAGGAGGAGCGTGTTACTACCTTGAAAAAAATACTGAACTCTGGGATGTTCTATTTCTCCTGGCCTAATGCGGGCTCAAACTTTGACCTGACTGTGCGGGCTCAGAAGCAGGGTGATAACCACTATGAATCTGGTAACTCGTTCTTCTGGTCAGTACTGCATGTTACACCACAGTCATCTGTCATCCACACCTGTATCTTACTGGTCAAAAATTCTCAGAGGAAAATGAACATAGGCATTTCAGGTGCACCTGAAAATTAATCTGATAGTGAAATGCAATTCTAATAACACGATTTTGTGTGTTTAAGAAGGAGAGGCGAGCTGTATTGCTCACACTATAGGAACATGTCTTTACATGTCATTAATAGTTCCCTTGCATTTCTTCTTAATACTTTGCTTTCAAAGTTATCTAATAGAAACCTGCACTTCAGCTGCTCATAAATCCCATCATCTGTGCTGAAGGATTTGTATGTGTTTAAACTCTGCATTTTAATGTTTCAATAATGTGCCCTGGTTTTTATGTTGAAAACATCAATATTAATATGTTTACAGCTCAGTGTAAATGTATGTTGCTCTGTAATACACTGCTCTGTACTTACTTTCTTCTTGTGCTTGTAAAGCAAAAAAAAAAAAAAGCATTTATTGTTGTGGTAAGTATTGGTTGAGTGTAAAGGAAAATGCACAGTGCTGGGTTTTGTATTCCCTAGGTGGATTCACTGTTGATGTAGTTCAGTTTGTTTGCTTTACAAGCTCTGGCAGAATGCTTGAATTTCTATACCCTCATTTTTAAATTTTTAAACAGAAGGATAGTCCCACAGGAAGCGTAGCTGTACTGAAAGTAAGCAAGGGTTATATGATGTAGGTGGAAAATAACTGGCAGAGTTAAATGTGGGTGTACTGCTAGAATTTGTGATAAGTCTTGTGGTCGAAAATAGTGGAATATTAAATAAGCAAAAAAAGTTCATAATGGCTGATAAATCAACATGACAGAACAGTTCATGACAGAACAGGTTAAATAATCTTTCAAGCTATGATGTGATTTTGATTGGTAAGATCTAGTGTTTTGAGTTTAACTTGGAAGAGAGATATATAAAACTTGCTTTCAGCTGTGCTAATTCTGCGTCCCTCTCAAGAAGCTCACCAAGCATGTCAAGTCAGACACATGGCAAAAATGAGCTGTGTTCCAGTGATGAAACTCCTAAGGTGGCAGTATCCCATAATAAAGAAACAGCTTTTAAAGCAACTCTGTTTGCTTGTACTGTCTTTTGAAACTTTTCTTCTTGGAAGAGAACTATTTTGACTTCCCTTCTTCACTGCTTCTGGCTAATCTAGATATAGCCCTTGAAGAAGTTTCATTCTCCTAGATACTGTAGAACAAGGATGAATGGTGACAACATCTAGGGCAAAAAGATGTTCCAGGGAAAATTTATCATGAGGCTGTTTTGTGATATGGGAAGTTTCAGAACAAACAATAGTTTCTTGAGAAAAGTAAACAATGGGATAAATAGTTACATGATGAAAAGTGTCAGATGAGCTTAGTTATATGCAGCACAAGCTGCCTGTTAAATGAACTGCAACAAGAAATTCCACTGGAATTTGAGTGAGTAGTTCCTGCTACTCACTAGTAGAGCTAGGAAGAGGTGGAAGAGATAACAGAAATTGTTTTAGAGCTGCTTTTTCTGTTGCATATTTAGTTTAAAAATGTAAGAATTACTTGCACCTTTTTCAGAGAAATGCTCTACTCCAGAGGAACAAGCCTTCAGGGGTTTTGCTAGATGTAATAACTCTTGTACAGATGTGCTGTTGAGCAATAAATGATCATAAAAGGAGTTTTCTTGGCCCTCATCTGTGACTAAAGGCACATTTTGAAAAATGAAATTAGGAAACTGTCATAATAGAAGAGACTGGAATCACTGTTAATCAAGCATGGTAGGTTTCTTGGGTTGTTGATCTTAAAATAAATTGAAAATTAAAGCAGACATTCCTCTTAATTTTAGTAGCAGTTTTTGCAATATTTCCCTTGACTACTAGTTCAGTTTCTGCTTGGAAAAAATTTCCTGAAAATCCTGGTGGGTTTTAAAATGTCTCTTCATTCTGTAATGTATGCTAAAGTTTGGGCAGTATAGTTCAAAAGGTGATTAGCTTGACAGCACAGTAATTTATGAAAAAAAAAATCCTACACATAAATATTTCTGGAGCTGAAAGAGGTGACATTTGCATTGGAATTTTAAAGACCAGAGGTACAAGATACAAGTACCTTGGGTGGCAGCTGTGCTATTAAAATTTGCCATGTTCTGTTCACCGTAGTAGTTCACAAGGATTTCTTCCTGGTATTTCCTAAGTTTGGATACAGCAAAGGTACAACAGAATAAGGTTTACAAAACATTAATTGCTTGAATTAGTGATTGTTGTGGAGTGACACCCATGCCTGCCTATTTTACCTTATTCAGTAATGTATCTGTGTGTTGTTGAACCTTTCAGGAACCAGCTATTGCACGTGCCCTTCAAACACTACCAGGTGAACTGTTCTGACTGGCTGCTGAAAGTGGTCTGTGGTGTGGTGGACATTCGCACTGTTTATGCTTCCCACCAGAAGGCAAAAGCCTGTCTCATCTCCCGCATCAGCTGCGAGCGCGCTGGGGTCCGCTTCCACGTCCGGGGGGTCGATGACGACGGGCATGTGTCCAACTTCGTTGAGACAGAGCAGGTAAGTGGATGGATCTGATAGCTTTGAATAATGTAGTCCACTTGGGTTTCACTGGGGCAGCATTTCCAACAAGAATTAAAGGAGTTCAGCAAGAGTTTTTTTTAAGAATATTTAAAATATTATTGCAAGACAGATCTGTTTGTTCTTTGTGATCTGTTCTTCTTCTGCAGTTCTGATTTTTCCATACACACAATTTTCACTAATACTTTTGATTATTTTTTTTTTCCTGAACGGGAAAGTCTGGCCATTTGATATTGTAATGAAATATAGACATGGGTTTTTAAACCATTCAGAGAGCTTTGTGTGTTAATTTATGTGAAATAAACACGTGTAGCAATAAGTTTCTTAATTGCATGAAAATTCCTTAGGATTCTCAGTCATGAGGCCTATGCATTAAACAAAACAATGTTTTCAAATCTGTTCCAGAATAAATATAACACTTTTATCCATTCTACATACATTTAAAAGTACATTCTTTCTAAAATTCAAGTTTTTCCCATGGTATATAATACTGGAGAAGAATTAGTGTGAAAGATTTTCTATAAAATATTGGTCTCTGCACTTCATTTCTCTTGTTCATTTTAAATGTCTCTCTGGTCCAAACCACCAGGTTTGCTGGGCTAGCCATTGAAAGTCCCTTGCACAACAATGGCATAACTATGTTTACACTGATGTCAAAGAATTTGGTTACAGATACTGGGGGTGGTTTTCAGCAAAGACTAGAGCTGGGATGTGGGTTTTGGCTCTAAGGAACAACCATAAATTTTCATGTTTCAAGTTTCTCCTCTCTGCTTTATTGGATAGCAGCCATCACTTCTTTGTACAGTAAGTTTTTGAGCTATAAAATGAGGGTGATTATTAACTTCTTGCCTCGCAGGACTTTTGCAGACCAGTGAGGACAACATTTTATTTATTTATTTATAGAAGGTAGGTAGTGTATGCTGGGCTATGGTGAAGAAGAACTCAAAGCACTCAAATATATCATTCTAGTTAATAGGAAATTGCCCAGCAGAGGAGCTCTGTTCACTGGCAGTGAGATCATCTTTGGCTAGTAAAGTAAATTTAGAAAAAACACCATCTTCTGTGAGTCAGGCCAATTCCAGAGCAACGCGTTTTGGAAGAGACTTTGCTTGATATCCCTATTGGTTTTGTGGGGGATTCTCTCCAATGAGGGGTGGTATGATAGAGTTTTTATATGTACACGGTGAAAGCCTTATTTCCAGCTCGTGCTGAGACAGAATATATGGGTGAAATGCATTCAGCAGGTTCCCTTAGTTGACACAACCAAGCAAAACAAGTCAGTTGGTTTTATTACACATGGCTTAGCTTACTACCTTGAAAGTGAACAAAAAGCAATGGACCCTGAAGAGTTGAAAATATTACTGCTGAAATGAGTGCTTTCTTACTCAAATATAATCACCTCTTACTTTTTGAATAGAACTAGTAATTACTAGTAGTCATAACCAGCATGCAGAAATGGATGTCTCTGTAAGCAGAATAGATAAATGGCTGGTAGTATTTATCAACAAGGGACAGGGATCTGCTCCTACAATTTGGCTGTTTTCAGTCACTTCTGGGTAGATCTACAAAACTGTATGTAGCGTAGATGGTTTTTTGTATGTGTATGTATTTGCCTATGTATGTAGGTGCACGCAGAATGAAAGTAATTTGCTTATGTGATGCTTGTAAGGGCAAGTTGGTGAGACATCTCTACATGACACAGTGAGTGTAGCATAGAGATACTTAAGCTAGCTGTGTCATTACTTGTTCCAGAAGAGTTAGAGCTGTGTTCACATAGGACTGCACCTGACTTCTGAGGGTGGCAGTGCCCTCATAAGTGCTCATACTTTAGCACTATTATTTCCTCATGGCATTGTGTGGTGGCTCACACTCAGTGCTGTCCTTTCAGCTGTCCCACTGCATGAGGTTAACATGCCTTCAGGCACCTCTTTTCCTAAAATCCAGCAATGTTTGAGTACTTTCAAAATTTCCTCTAAGATGTTGCCTTGGTGGTGCAGCTTTAACCTCTTCACCTGGTTTTGCCAAGGGACACATATAGAGCTGCCTTAGATTTGACAATGCTGTGTTGCTCAGCAGAACATCTGGACGAGCTGTACACTGGTATTCCTGTCTCCTGGTGAGGTTTCATCCCCAAGATGTGCTCAAAGCATGCACAATGTCTTTCTCTCAGTGGTCAGAGTTTTCATCGGAATGTGTGTGGCTTTTTGCTCATGTCCCTTCTTTTTCTGGATTGCATTTTCAGTAGGCCAGCCTGGCAGATTTCCACTTCGTGTTTAGGCTTCCACAAATTCTGCTTGTTGGATGCTGAATTCTTCCTTTGCAGTGCTTCAGTCTCTAATGTCAGACTCTGAATTATCTGTTAATAATTCTCTTTTGTGCCTCTGCTCCAAAGCAACTGCAAGTCAAGTCCTGGAGCGTCCACATCTTTCTTGAAAGTCTGTCAGTGCATTGGGAGATGCAGATAGGTCTGCTCAGTGAAAAGCAGAGTTTTCCCCTGGACCTGGGGAACAGAGGAAGGGACATACACCATTTTAAGTAATAACTTGGTACAGTGTGCTATATATTGTTGAGTGCCTTCTCATGAACATTAGTGCAATGCATGTTAATCAAGATTTGAATAATGTGCTTTTGCTGAAATGCAAAGAATATGTTAGAAAGGGTTGTCAGCTTTCTTTCAGATCAGTGTGCACTTAGCAGTTGTCTTATTACAAGAAATACTTCTGCTCTGCTGCTCACTGTTCAGGTCAGAAGTAATTGATTCTATTTATATTCCCGGAGTACATTATGTTGCAAATGATCAGCACAAAAAAATAATATGACCTTTGCATCCCAGCAGAAAACCTGAGGATTGGCTCTTGGTGAGTGGCAAAACCGTACTTGGTTGTTAATGCTTCCCTTGGCTGGGTCTGGGTCAGGCTCTTCACAGGAGCTGCTGTGCTTTGTTGCTGTTGAGCCAGGGCCTGCCAGGAAGTGGGAGGACTGAAGGCTTTTGAGTGCTATGCAATTGGCTAAGCAAAAGCTCGAGTTATAGGGTGAAAGGCTTGAGTAGGTTGAAAATTATAACAAGGCTTTGCAGTTTTAAAGGACTGTATGGTTTTCTTTGATTTTTGGGTGGTTTTTTTTTTAGTTTTCAGAGAAAATAAGGTTGCTGTTGCTAATGGTGATAAACACTGTTTTTACTAAGCTGCATATTCTAAGGAAGTGAGGTTGGGCTAACCACTGGGGTGCCTGAGATCCAGTTCAAGCTGGCATCCACATACCATTAGGAAGGAAGAGTTCTAGAATAAACTCTCTCCTACTTTCATAGTAGACTACTGACTAATCGCCTATGAGGTAATATCTTGGCTGAATAACATTTTGTTTCCATTTGCTGCAGCCTGTACAGTATAATGGCATGCTGGCTCTGTGCTTTCATGGGTAGCACTCCAGGATTCTGAGGACCCAGGATTTTTCCCCACTTTGCAGGAATTACTTCTAACATTTTTCTGTTTTCAGAAGAGGGAGAAACAATTAGTCCTACCTCCAGGCAGCTCTTTTATGCATAGATGGTATGCTTTTGTCTCCCACTGAGTTAGCCTTGTGGCATTTTAGCTCTGCAATGAGTCATTTTTTTTGTGGGCTGTCTTAGCTGCTGTGACTCACAGTGTTTTAGAAGAAGGAAAGTTAAATATCTCACTTCACTTTTGCTTTAAAAAAAAAAAAAATCTACTAGTAAATCTTTGAGATATGTTGTTATGTGGCTTGCATCTTTACAAAGAAAAAATAAGAAAGAAAAAAATGGTGAGAAATGCTTAAGGAAAAACAAAATATGAAGGGAAGATAAGAGAGCTTTTTTGAAATCCCTCTAACATGTATTTCCAGATTAGCTCTCAGCATTTTGTAATGGGATGGTAGCCCTTTCTACTTGCAGTGCTGCAGTTAATCCTCAAGTAGTTTTAAAATCAGTCTCTGTTTCCCACCGATAGCTCAAATGTTTCCCTTCACCCTTTCTTTCTCTCCTGTTAGTCCCTTTGTTGAGACTCTATCACATTCTTTTAATTCTTTTCTACTGATGGCATTGAGAAACAAGCATGCTTTCTTCATTTAGTTTGAGTTCCTGACACTGTTTACATTTCTGCTCCTCCCCCAGTTACACTTATGCTAAACTCTTAATATCTTCATATGTGACTACGGGAAACAATTCTAATATAGCAAAGATAAATTAATGGTTTCAGTTGTTTTCCATTTCATGAAACTGTTCAATAAGGAAAATTGAAACCTCAACAAGGCATTAAAAGGAAACGCCATTAATTTGGATTAACCTTCCCTTTCTTCCAGTTTAAGAAAAAAAAGTCAGACATGGATTAAGAAAAATGATCCTTATTTCACAATAACTCCTAGACCATGCTGGATAGCTCTGCAGGAGAGGAATGAGTGAAATCATGTGGTTAATTTATTTTCTGGATCAAGTTTTAGCATGGCCCCAGGCAGGGTGAAGAGGATTAGTTTGGCAAGTATGTCCTTGGATCCCATGGTCTCAGCTAAAGGGACTCACAGAGAGGTATGTTTAAGCCATCTGTTAGCCATGCTCTTTGTGGGTTGTGTGGCAGAGCCGGGGATGCCAGAGCAAGCCATGTGAGTATCCATTTCATCAGTGGACTGTTTCTGTGTGCCCCTTGAGTCTGTAAATAATTTTGCCTTTTGAAGTTGTGACTGAATAATTATTTCCTTCTAATGAAGCTGAGTGATGGAGATTAGTGAATAAATTGTTCCAAGCCATAAATGGGTGCAGCACACTGGGATTAGAACATCAGTTGGTTGACACAGATGTTTGCTTCTTGCTCAGAAGCAGTTACCAGTTTGCTTCTTGATGAGAAGCTTACTAGCAGTACCTGAGTGTGAAGCTTGTGTTACCAGGAAAGGTCCTTGGTTAACAGGCAAGAGCTGAGCCTATGCAACAAAAGACAAAGAATGTCCTCTTGAACTGTCAGAACTATCACCTTTGATCCTGGAGTCAGAGAAAGAGACCACAAAATAGTGTAAGACAACAGAAGCTGAAAGGAAAAAATGGCAAATTCTAATGCCAGACGTCAGAGGACAAGCAATCTATTATTGAGGCAAAGAGGTCCACCACGTATTGTCTGGTGGGAAAGTGCAGGAAACATGTCTGAAAATCTATCCAATGTACTGGATAAGATTGTTCTATGGGCCAGACCCTTCAAGATTAATGAAGCAGTCCTCAAGTGCTTTTAGAATTTGATAGGAATCAACATTCTCCCTGAGACAAGTAGGCAACAATTTGCTGCCATTTTGGGTCTAAGGCAAAAGATATGACTCCACAATAGTTCTATGAAGTCCAAAGACAGAGAGATTAAGCACTATTTATCAACTATAATGACAGACTGTTGTCCAAAATATGACTTATTGTTGTTGAACGTCTAGAGGAAAACCAGTATGATCTTCTTGAATGTATTTCTTGCCTATTAGTTAAGAAAAACAGAGGACAGGAAAATTCTGGAAATAAAGTGCAGTTTATTTAAGTTTCTTATCTTACAGAACTGTTCATATTTTATGTAGTGCCTTCAAGTAAGAGAAATGGATCTGCTAGAGGACAGGGTTAATGAAGTCAAAACTAGAGCAACAAAAAATTGGATAGATATGCACTTGTAGAAAACATAACACTGTGAACAAAAAAAAAGGCCTGGAAGAATGTGAAAAAAGAAATTCTGTACTTACCCGTGCATAAATTCTGGAATTACATAAGCAATGAAGTTGGAATCTTCTATTTATGACTGTAGTTTTAACCTGGATGTATCATCACTGCTAACTTAAGATTTTAAGAAATAAGGTTTCTTATAGTGTATATGGGTGTAAAGATTATGTCCATTCCTGAACTGGAAGGTCTTCTTAGTCTCAGTCTTTCAACCTGATTGCTTACCAAGTCTGCTGGTAGGAAGGCTGTTGCCACTATTGTTTATAAGGTCAAGGGGCATACAGTAGTAGAAGGCAATGTCATGTTCAGGGATCATGTTCCTGGGAGTGGTGAATGAAGGACAGTGGTATTGCAGAAATTTAGGGAAGATGTGCACAGTTGTTAAGCTTAAAGAAATGGTTACAGTCTGTTTAGGAAGGAAGAACTGGCAGAAGAGGGTGTTATTCTCTCACTCATTAAAAAGTACTACAAAAACTTGCTGGCAGCTTGGAATAATTTTGGATTCATCTGGGTCACAAGAATGAGGTGAGAGGATTGTGAAAAAACACAGAATTGCTCTGGAGATCAGAATGATAGGCCCTCTAAGTGAAAAGAAAAAAACCCAATATGCTAATGTGGAGAACTTGCTTGTGAATGACTGTTGCTCCCAATTCAAAAGCCTCATCTGAATTTCTAAAAGCTGCACTGCACTTGTCAGTTTCTTTAAATTGCCCCATCATCATAGGGGAGTTGTGTATTAGACCTCATCCCAGAACTGCCCAGCCCATCACATCAGGATGTGGGCATCCTGTTTAGATCACAGGAATGATCCCCAAAGAGTTTGAGTTTTTGATGCTGTTGTTCAGTTTGACAAATGGACAGCTCAATAGAGCAGAAAACAGAAGAAAATCAGTGAACAGAAAATGCAACTGGTAGCAGTAACAAATGTATGGTAACTCTTATGATATTGCATAACTAATAAGTGGAAATATGAGCCTCTATTAATGCAGAAAGGCAGAAATGTTTGGTCAGTATTTTTCTTCTGTATTTGATGTAAAGAAGGCAGGTAATACATTCATAGTCTGTAACTGATTACATACTTCCTATGTAAATGGTAGCTCAGGAATATGCTAACCTGCAGGTATTTTATTATTATTATTATCATCATTGCCTTAATTATAATTATTTTTTTAAATCAGTGAGTCTAGAGAATTTGCAGCTGGTACTTCTAAAAAAGATGGGCAAAGAGATACTTGAGCTGTTTATTTTTTCAGTTATGGAAACAGGAGATTGTAAAAAAACCTGATCCTCTGAAGTAAGCTGTTTGTGGCCAAATTGTACTTCATATAAAGCTTTGTCTGTATTTGTAATCATTAAATGTTTCATTTCAATTAATGCATCACTAAGGTGATGATTTTTGTGAAATTTTGAAGCGAGCCAGTCCTGACTTTTTTTTGTTGCCTGAATTCACAGCCTGGTCCTCATTTAGTATGAGTCAGGAGAGTGCTGGGGCTGTGACTGGAGCTACACAACCTTGTTTTACCTTAGAATTAGCTTCTCTGAGACTGTGATTGTGAGTAAAAAGGTGATTAAGTATTTAGAAGTCACTGACTCATCTTGGTATGACCTGTCTCCAGGGGGACATGATGAAGAGGAAGAAGGTGGGCCTGCTCACTCCCTCTGTAGTCCAACTGCAGGACAAGCTCTTCTGAGCACCAAAGTGCAAAGAAAAAGTGCACCAGTGTGTTGCCATGGTAATTAGCTTCTGCACTAAGGTACGGGCAGTGATTAGAAAACTTTCCTGAGAGAGCATGTTTTAGAACCACTTTGTTTGAACTCTGAGGAAGGCCTCACAAGAAAGTTTTCTTTTGCAGGGGCTTGTGCCAGGTGCAGTGCAACAGAGGAGGGTTCTTACTTCACTGTTGTGAGGCTAAAACATGGAAACATATCTCTCCACACTACATCTGGACTAGACATCGTTTTAACACTGACCTTGTGTCCTTGGCAGAGCCGCTTAAATCTTTCAATCTCAGTGAAGTGGGGATACTTGTAAGTGCTCTGTGAAAAGATTGTAAAGGTTAGATGAAACTGGTGACAGAATATTTAAATACCCGCCTCTCTGGTGTATCTGTACTTCTTTTCTCATGTCTAGCTCTAAAAATTGTACAATGGTAGTACTTACAGAGATGGGAGGTCAAGGTAAATGAAGGCACTTCCTCCGAGCCACCCAGCCAGCACATCTAGTGGCAAGTCCAGAGGCACACACCGTATTAAAGCTGCAGAGTAACCTATTTTCATGTTCTCTTCTATTTTGGGAGCTACTAGCCAGCTGGCAGCAGTTGTGCTAAATGATATGATGCAGTTAGAGAAGCAGCTACCTGAGTGACCTGGATACCATTCCTCTGCAGGGCTGCAGGGGGCTCATTGTCATGCATGAGATAACAGAGATGTGTATCATGCATATCATGTATCCTCTGTGGAAAACAGCCAGGATTCCACTGCTAAGTATAGGCCAGAGGAGCAAGCCAGGCTTCGCAGTTGCTCCGTGGTCTTACTGAATCTGAAGATAGTACCTTTTGTGCTAAGTTAACCTATAATGTAACACTTTGCTTAGGGGTCTGGTGGAGGGGGAAATTAGTCTTTGTATTTCATGTAGATTTGACTCAAAAACAGTGATCATAAGAACAAATGCCAAGTGCACTTAGTTTGAGGTCTGGTTAGGGAAGGTAATGGGGAGTTGGGAGCCTCTCGCTGTAAGCCTCTTGGCAGAGATCACATGCTGTTCACTGTATCTCAGAATGGGAGTGGTGAAGCTGCTGGTTTCACTGAGATTTATTTGGACACACTGACAAGGCACAACACGCAGTGAAATAAGAAATAGTAAATAAAGCAAGAGATAAGCTCGTCCTGCACCTGACATTACCCATCAGCAGTCACAAGGAGCAATGACATTTTGCACAGTTAAATTCTGTGAGAGATACAGAGGGAGAGTATATGGCTGGTCTTCCTGAATGTCTCCTCCAGCAGATCAAATTAATCCTCATTGTGGTTGAAAGAGTCTTCTTGCCAGTGGCGGGGTTTTAAATTTTCTGCTATTTCTGGTGAGTAGTGAATTGAATATGCTGTGATGACATGAAAGCAAATACGTTGTGCTTTGTTCCACTGCCTGTGAGACTATGGAAAGTGGCAGAGCAGTAAGGGGATACAGTGAGATACGTGGTTTACTTTTTTTACCCTTTGAGTTCAGTGTCTTAAACTGTCACCTGATTAAGGGGTCACAGACTGATAGATCTAACTGCAGAACTCGTTCCCTTGGTTTTATTTTTGCAGACAATTTACTTGGATGATGACGTCTCTTCCTTTGTGCAGATCAGAGGTTCTGTTCCACTATTTTGGGAACAACTGGGGCTTCAGGTAAACAAATGATCGAAACACCTACGTTACTAATCTCTTGTTACTTATAATTTTGAAGTTATGTAATTAATTTTTATTTTTTTTGTTTTAAATGAGCTGCAAAGCTCATTCCATGAAAATGCTGAACCTTTTCATTTTAGGTTATCTTGTAGGAAATTTTGTATGTTTAGATAAAGAGAAGTAAACCGAGCAAATGGCTATTCCTAACTTAAGTTTAACATTTTCATGCATTTGTGTGCCTCTATTTGTAAGGGACTTTGTCCTAATCTCTTAAGGTGAAGCTTTCAGCAATATCTTTATAACATTTTCAGTTTGATCTGGAATAACCTTTCCTTCTGAAATGCCTGGTTGGCTTGATGATATTGACCTCCACAATAAAACTGGAATATCTAGGGATACCAAGAGCTCTGTAAGAGCACATTATCTTGAAACAAAGTCTAATGTCTGCATGGCATATTTGATAGATTTCAGTCAAAAGATGATGTAATCAGTTCTTTTGCAAGGCAGAGGTGTAGGGTTTCAGTAGTAGATTATTGCATCGAGCCTAAAATGTTACATATGGTCTGTGACTTACGCTTTATATACAGGTACAAGCTCAAATAGGAATCATCCAAGCACTCTGCGTTCTCTTAATAGAGGGATAAGCAAATGGAATGAGTATGCACATATATGCATATATGTTAGTGAAGAGAATATATAATGCAACTGGGATTTTTTAGATACTTTAAAGGTTATTTGATACTAGATTTAGTGCAAAAGGATCTGCGTTCCCTCTGGCATCCAATGCAATATGGACTTCTTTTTATAAAACGTGTCTGTTCTTATGGCTGTGCACATGTCCTGCCTTGGTGTAGTTGTGTCCAGCACTGTAGTCTGTATGTTATGAAGCCATAGAGCTTTTCCACAAATATTTTTTGCAAGTGGGTAGCATTTCTAGTTAAACAGAATTTTCAATTTTTTTGTGGGGACACAGTCTAATTATTTTTTTTTGTCTAATCTGGATTAGATTGTGCAGCTTTCATTTGTCCTGGTGAATACTCATAACTCTTAGTCCTTGGATGTGAGTGTGCTGGCACTGGTGCTAGAAAGAATTGCCTAAACCAGCCTCATGGAAAAAAAAAAAGGAAAATGATGAAGTACAGGAAACAATGCATGATCCTGTAGATAATTAGCAGTGTAGTTTTTGGAGAAGAAAGAAACCCTCTGCATGGTGTCATAAGAGAAGCTGGCATTCAAAAGGAACTTGAGGTTCCATATTAACACACATATTAAATGTCCTGTTAGATTTATGGCACAGGATTTCATCCATCATATTTCCAAAGAACTGTTCTGCTGCTTTTTAGCTTCTATAAAAAGTGAAAGATCCCAGGACACAAAACCCATGGAATTGTCGTAACTGCAGCCTTTCCTGCCAAGGGAAGGGCAGGAGGAATGCTGGGCACACAGCATACTTGTGTGAGGCAGTGTGGGATATTTGCTAGAGGAAGCTGGTGAAGGGATGTGATTTGTTTGGCTATGAAGAGATGTGTAGGTATTCCTTTGCTTAAGGATAATTGTGTTTTCACTTGTAATTGTACGTGTTGTCTAATAAAACCTGTGGCTGTTGTGCTATGGATATTTTGTGAAGCCTGTTAGAAGTGTCTGGTGCTGTTAGAGATTTTTTTTCCTCTGGAGGAAAAAGGGAGACGTAGTAATTTAGTACTCTAGCAATTAAAAAAGTTCTTTCTTTCTTGTTTTTCTTTCCAATATTTTAATTTAGGTGGGTTCTCATCATCTAAGGCTTAACAGAGGTTTGGAAGCTAATGCTCCTGCCTTTGACAGGTAAGCTTCATTCCACTTCAGCAGTAGCACAGCAGCTTGGCATTTAACCAAGATTCCACAACTTTATGCCTTCCTAGTAAATCCTGAGAGATGTGAAACATCTTTCAGATGATGTAGCCAATCCCCCAAGTGTTGTGAATTGTTAAGTAGGTTTACTTTATTAACTTATTTTTGTGCATTTCCCTTTCTCTTTTCAATGGTAATAGAATTAATTTGTTCTTCTGTTGTGATTCTGTAAAAGCTAAGAGATAGAGTGGTATGCAAAAGGAAGGTCTGTGTAGCCCTTTGTGAGCCAACAAATGTGAGTGTATACTTGAGGTACACAGAATATGTGTTCTTTACCACTGTAACCCAGGTAACTGAAAAGTAAACACTGTTTCCTCTCTAATCTGGATTTGTTTTACTGCTATACAAAAGTGTTATATTCTATGATGGGTGTTGTATGATGCTGTCAGGCTGATGCTTTTCTACTTTGCCCAATGGCTGGCTGCTTCTAAACCTTTGTAAACTGTTAATACTCTGTTTGTCAGCTGGAAACTGTAAAAAAATCCATACATTATCTTAATTCTCTTGAATGTCTGACTATGATGTGCTATCCTTTAAAGGCAGACTCCCGTGGATATCAGTGGGGACATTGAATGGCACATGAAGGATTTGGCCTGTGGGAAATTGTCAACTTGTAAATGCCAGATCATGTGATTAATTTCTGTTTTGATTTGGTTTTGACAAATCAGAGGTTATGTTGATTTTGGGTAAGGCCTCTTAATTCCTTGATTTCATTTACTGCAACTGTTGGCAAACATGGCATTAGGGACTGTTAATAGATTTGCAGCACTGAAGACCCCAAACAAGCATTAGAATTTAAAAGGACTATGCACCATAGCAGTTCTTGCTCCAAAGGGTATTGGCCTATATTCTCCAAGCTTTTTCAGGCTCTTAAAACCTACTAGATCCAAATGTGCATTTGAGACTCAGGGTCTTGTGGTCATCTAATACCATGATAACTTGCCCTGCCAGTGTCCCTGAAGCTCTATCTTAGAGGTATGCATTCCACAGAAGAGATAATTCATATATGAAGAAAATAGTAACTTATTCAGCATCCTCTTGTGCTGCCCAAGAAATGGAGAGTACCTTAGTAAGGAACAACTTCATAGCACCATTTAGCTCGGAGAATCTTTTCTCTCTGACCCTAAAGCAGACTGGTGAATAGCTTTCTTGTAAGAAATGTGAACATGAGGAACTTGCATTATTCCTTCTTTCCCCTTTCCCTTGTACACAGTAAAGCCCTTAGGTTAGATGAAGTTAGTTATCTCTCTGCTTACAGATCTGCAAAAGGCAGCCGTTTGAAAATGGGCAAGGAATAAGTGACTGCTTATACAGAATGACACGCTGAAACTTAACAACCTGCTACTGCTTTTCTGAGAGTGTTAGAGTGGATTTAGCCTGTTACATTTTCCCATTTGATAGGTCAACATCTTGAAAAGGCACTGTGAAAAGTGAATGGTAATCTTGTTAGTGGATCTTTTTCATCCCATCTCCTTGAGAAATCCTGGTGTAGCTCTGCTTACAGTACTCAGGCAGGTGACCTGAGCTTCAGCAGTTTTCTTGGAAGGAAGCAACATGGGCAGAGAAGCAGGATCTTGATGCCGGGATAAGAGGGGTGCAGATCTGTGGGAAGAATTGGTGTGCAGAGAACTAGATGCAGAATCAGAAACATAAATAGCACCAGAAAATATATTTAGCCATGTTTCTTGAAGGCCGTGCTGGTATCCTTTCCCTCCCTTCCCTCTACCACCCCCACCCCCCATGGTTTTCTGTGTGGCTTCTTTCTGCTTATAAGGTGTGAAGGTGCATGGCAAAAGATGTGTGCTTAATGTTTTTCTAACACTTTGCCTTTGCATATCACTTTGCAGCATGTAATAGCTTTTCGTTTGTGAGAGTGTTTCTTTTCTTTTCTTGTCTACTTCTATCTAGCTTCCTCTTAAATACTACTTCACTGTTGTTAAGTACAGATGGAAGATGGCTTTAAGATCCAGTTGTTTTTTGATGAGCCAGCACAGCTCCTGTAGCACATGCATGCAAACTTGAAAAAAAGTGTTGTGGGGAGAACAGGTGCCTCTGCATCTGGCTAAAAGCTCTTGACTTGAGAATCTCTAAAATGTCAGGCGAGATTGGTGATATATGCCCAAAACCCCCACCACTTTATATTGGTCCTATTTTGTGTTTTTCTTGAAGAATCCAGGCTAAAAGGACCTTTGGTCTAATCCAGTATGGCAGTTCTTATGATTACTAACCTTCCTGCTTAGTTTAATTACGTCAAAAGTGAATGTCTTGCTGGTGCTGTAGCTTAGAGACATTTGAACCCTGTCACCTATGATGTGTGTGCTTGTGCCTCTCTGGCCTTGGCACTGGAGTCCTAGGCCCCACTGCTGCTGCTGACTCTTTGTAGGCTTAGCCCTGCAAAATGCTGGGCAATTCCCATGGAAGTGTAATATGTTTTCCTCTCTCCTTGTCTTTCCTGTGTAGTTCCCAGGCTGACGGCCAAGGGGTGGGAGCAGACAAAGGGCAAGATTCAAGCTAACAGTGACAGAAAAGATCTGGGGCCTGTTTCCTAAGATGCTTCTTTTTTTAAGTTCAGTACAAAATACTGTGTCCATTAATTGCTTACTTTCACCATCTGTACTTTAATCATTGATTGCAAAGAAATGGAGGAAGATGTCTATAGCTGCTGTGGCTGAGACTTTCTGCTGGATGGAACAACCAATGATCTCTACTTCTGCATTTTGAAAAAGGTAGTAGGCAATATAAGATGGGTTTGTTCAGTACCTATTATGGTTTGCTTTATGTAGGCATATGATGCTTCTGAAAGAGCAGTATGGAAAACAAGTGATCGTTAACCTGTTGGGAAGCAAAGGAGGGGAAGAGGTGCTCAACAGAGCTTTTAAGGTAAAAACAATGATTTATTTTATTTTTTTTGTTTAACCCTGATTTCCCCTGATCCTCTGTGTTCTTTTGTTTTCCCTCTGACCCAGAAGCTGATGAATAGTATAGCTAAAGAAATTGTTATCTCTTAACTAGATGTTATGTACTGAAAGAATGGTGGTCATGGTTTAATTTCTAGCACTGCCTTCCTGCTTATTTCTTCACACATTTATGCATATTCTCTTTAACCAGACTTTTTTCTTAAAGGCTCTAATTTTCATATGAGTGGTTCACATTTGCAAAAATGAGTCGTAGTCAGCTTTGTCATATCATGTGGTCACCAATGCTGTCAGGTGCTCATGGAATTGCCAGAACTGCTTGGAGGCTGGACCTGGAGCCCAAGAGAGCTGTCTTCCTCTGATTGTAGTGGGAAATAGCTATCTTGCACTGATTGTGGTGGCAGTTGGCTGTCTGAGCAGCAGATGACAGTCTGGTGCCTGAAGAGAGAAGTTTTTCTGGCCTTTATACTGTCTCTAGGCACAACTAACAACTGAAAGTGTCTGGGTTGTGCTTGCAGGATGTTGGGCATCGTAGAAATAAAGCTGTGCTGAGTTCTACTGCAGTGTTCTCAAGGCCAGATTTTTAAAACCAATGTGTGCTTGAAACTGCAGATTGGCACTGAGTGGGATTTCCAGCAAGTGCATAGCTGCCTGAATCTGGCTGGAATCTGCTTCCTGAGTGCCTGTTGCTTTAGAAATCTGACATAAATACTTTGGAGTATATCTTCCTAGGAATAATACAGAGAATGGTTTAAGCACACATAGCCTGCAGTAAGTGTTATGTATCATTGGTACAGAATGATAAAACAGTTCTGAGTTCAAATGTTTACTGTGTGAAACGAAGCAAAATTAAAATTGTAGTTAAATAATGGTTCCTGATTTGTTTCCCTCTCTGTTGGAAAAATGTGCTGAAGACAAAGAGTGTCTTGAGATTTTTGGTAGTTTTCCTGTGGGACGATTTCCTTCCAAAAGAGCTGGGGGTGACTATCAGCTTCCACAGTGGAAAGTGACACAGTGTAAGTCTCCCCCTGTACAGAATATGGCCAAAGAACACAATGATGTCTAAAGCTTGCAAGGCAATCAGGAAGGTATAGAAGTGAAGTCTTGTCCTAGATGCTGTTTTCAGCTTCTTACTGAATTTCTGCATGGCACAGATAAGCCTTTATAATATCTTGATTTCTCTATCTTTAAAATAGTTTTTATAGGGGTTTTTTTTGCAAAAACATTGAAATTTAGGAATAAGAGATGTCTCCTTGCAAAATGCACAAATAACTAATGAGGATACAAATCAGACTTTCTATGTTAATTTAATATTGGTATTTTATCAAATGCTTGCATTCTTGAAGACAGTGTTCTGGCCAGTATCATACAAACAGAGATTAAGTCAGAAGTAGGGCATCTCTAGGATAAGGACATTGCATTTAGTAATTTATTTTGAATAAAGATCTGCTTTAATTGCTGAACTTTATTAATGTTTAAAAATAAATTATGAAAACAGTCTGTTAGCTGAAAGAATTTAGATTGGCAGCATTGGAAATAGAAGTTTTGTACCCGTTGAAAACAACCACTTCTTGGTGGTTTCTTTACCTTTGCAAAAAAAAAATGTAGTAATTTTTACTTTGATGATTTTAAAGGGCTTGAACAAAAAAGAAAGAAATTCATAGGGGAATGATTCTCCTTTTCTGTAGTTTATTTTGTTTTCTCCATCTTTGCTTTGCTTGTATTCCTTCTTCTTCTCCCAAGTCTTGCTGCAATCTTAGTAATTCTTATCAGAGTTGTTTCAAAATATTATTGTAATTGCATCTGTTAGGTTCCCTTGATCAGAATGTAATTGTTACCATAAAAAAAAAAATGTAGTAATTTTTACTTTGATGATTTTAAAGGGCTTGAACAAAAAAGAAAGAAATTCATAGGGGAATGATTCTCCTTTTCTGTAGTTTATTTTGTTTTCTCCATCTTTGCTTTGCTTGTATTCCTTCTTCTTCTCCCAAGTCTTGCTGCAATCTTAGTAATTCTTATCAGAGTTGTTTCAAAATATTATTGTAATTGCATCTGTTAGGTTCCCTTGATCAGAATGTAATTGTTACCATTCATTAATGCAACAAAGGAAAAATTGCAAATGAGCAGCTTGCCTGAATCAGCTGTTTACAGACCAAAAATCAATACTGCTCACAGTAACGCTGTAAGAGATGTCATTATGGTTGCAGTAGAAGCAAGTCTGTAGTGTGCAGTTACGGATACTCTGGCAATGATTTACACAAGGGCAGTGGGTACATGCCATCCTCAAGTGCATTACTAGTGCCAGCAGCTGTGAAGGCTAATTGAGGTGTCAACAACAGAGGAGCAGATACCAAGTGTTTTGGTTTTTGTAACAACGTAATGAAATATATTTTGCGCTTCTCTCTGCAGGCATCATGCAAAGCCTTTAGGTTTGTTTCTGGGAGAAAGGCTTAATGCCTTGCTTGATACAATTATACTGGTGTAACTGCTGCATGTACACTTTTAATGTAATCTCAGAATTGTTTTGTTCAGTTTGTGTCACAATCTAAGTGGAGAGAAGCAGCTGTCTTTTGGGATGAGAATAGGAGGGAAGGGAATAGACCAAGGCTTGCACAGTTAGACTTAATGTAACAGTTCTCTCTGGCTTTCTCGTGGAAAGTAGGATGTATTATTGTCATACCTTAATGATACCTTAATGAAACTTGCGGTGATTACGGAAATGTGTGTGAGGTCACGCAAGTTGGAGATGAAATAGTGAGGCTGTTTGTGCTTCTTCTTTCACTTTTGCGGTTGACCATAAACATTTTACAGTATGTTTACTGGGACGCTTGCTTCCTCCCCAAGCAATCTCTACCTAAATTTAGGGCCACATTTTCCCATGTTTCAGCACTTCAGGAATGGTTAAAAAATACACCCATGCAGTGTTACGGTCTTCTAGTTTAAGCAGTTCTGGTCACTGTGGTTCTGAGCCTGCCCAGACCATCACTGTTGCTGCACAGCATCATGCACAGAGGGTGCAGCCTGCTGCTGCTACAGAGCTGCCACTAGCCAAGGTGCAGATAGCAGGGATTCTGAGGTATATTTGACATGACAGTTTGAGTTCCCCCGCAGAAAAATTGAGGTCTAACAATCCAGTTTATTTTTGGAAAGAAAAATCCAGTTTTTATTTTTGTGTACCTCAGTTGCTTGTTTCATGCCTGGCCTTTCAGAAGAATGTATCAACTTCTCAATATTAAAAATGTGATAAACAGGCAAAGTTTAGCAGTGGTAAAAGCATGCTGGTATCAGTCCTTACACTGTGGCTTGAGCAGGATTTGTTTTCCTTAATTCTCTTTCTAAGTAGAAACTGCTGTGGGCCTCTTCCCATGCGGCAGACACTCCCATGATAAACTTCGACTACCATCAGTTTGCAAAAGGTGGGAAAACTGAGAAACTGGAAAATTTGCTAAGGCCTCAGCTGCAGTTGCACTGGGAAGACTTCGGGATCTTCACAAAGGGCGAGAATGTAAGTTCACGGTGAGTGTCCCTGCCTCTCTGTCCTGGCCTAGCCAGACACCACCTGTCCTGGCCTTCCCAGATTTCTTGCTGTGTTTGGACCATGAGCATAAATGAATATATTGAAATAAAATTTTGAAGCAAAGTGTAGTCTTGGTGGTAAATGGATTCTTTAGCTTAACTGCATCTCTTTTGTTTGAAATCTGGAAAATAACCAGTGCATGGATTTGCTAATACAGCGTTGCAAACATAGTCAAGTAATGAGACATGTTAATGGAATACATTGTGCACAATGTGCTTGCACTGTCAAAATGTGGGTGGGTATATTCAGACAGAACATTTTATTATTTTGTTTAATCAATTAACAATTACATTTTATTTTAAACATACTCTTTTTTTCCTCCTTCCTCGTGTTTGTTTTTTACCAAAGTCTGCAGACAGGTACTTTTCGAATGAATTGTTTGGACTGCCTGGATCGCACTAATAGCGTACAGTCCTTCATTGCACTGGAGGTGAGTTGTCAGAGGATCTTTTGTGGACACCTGTACTGCATACATGGTCTGTTCCATGGGGGAAAACAGGATGGAGGGAGTAAGCCTCAGTGATACAAGTCTGTCTTGCCAGTTCTGTGATGCAGAATGGTGCTGGCTGAAATACATAAGCTGGGATAAAAAGCAGAAACACATTTAAGAACAATGTTGTTGTTGTTCTTTCTCCTTCTGCACCTAATCCAGATCCTGCTTGCCCAATTAGAGAGCCTTGGGTTGAACTCTAAATCTATAATTGAGCGCTTTGTGGAATCCTACAAAGTGATGTGGACTCTCAATGGTCATAATCTCAGCAGAGTTTTTACTGGCAGTCGTGCACTTGAGGGCAAGCACAAGGTAAAGAAAAATGGCAAAACTGTTTATTGATGCATAAAGAGAGATGTCTGATTTACTCTTCAGTGTCACTTGCACTGACGATTACGGTCCGGTGTAGGTTGGGAAGCTGAAGGATGGAGCCCGCTCTGTCTCTCGCACCATTCAGTCAAATTTCTTTGATGTGGTAAAACAGGAGGCCATTGAGTTGCTGCTCGTGGGTGACTTCTTCAGTGAGGAATATGCAGACAAAGGCAAGATGCTAATGGACCACACTGCACTGCTGGGTAAGGCCAGTGTAAATCTTTTGCTTTGCTTTTGTGTCTGTTTTTAGCTTCCAGATATAGGCAATTGCACCCTTTCAGGAAATAAATAAGCTACTTCTGCACAAATGTATTATTTACAAAGCTGCTTTCAAGTGACCATAGAACAACTCCATGTGTTTTAATTCCACTGTGCTTATTTTTCATATTTTGTTTTGGACTTCTGAGTACGTTTGTCTGTTGTTTGATTATGATCTCCTATGACAGTTTAGAGGAGTTGGACCAGAGTGAAAGATTTTAAGGCAATTTTCGCGGTCTGATCCTGTCTGCATTTTTCTTGAGGAAGTCTCCTGACTGCACATTTTTTTATCTCGTTATTTTTGACCCACTCTTTGCCCATGCTTTTAGCCATTTGGATATTTAAAGGCATATTTTTCTTGTTAAGTTGGTTCATTCCCTGCTTTACTCCAGGGCCCTGATAGTCCACAACACACAATTTTTTTTTCACCCATATAGAGTAAACCAGCCTACCTCTCTCTGAGAAGATGCTTGTGTGCAAAGTACAGGATAATTTTACCCACAAGCAGTATCGGGTTCTCTGTTCTAGAGAAGTAGTGGATTTTAACAGGATAGATGTGAACCATTCAGCACCACTTCAGTCCTCAGGCTGTTCCCTAACACAGACCACAAGGAAAATGCAGATACTTTCTGTGTCTGACTGCCAGTACAACTCAGGTAGCTAAAGATTAAGGTTACCTTAGTTGCTCACAGGAAAAACAAAAACAAAAACAAAAAACCCCAGCATACTACTGATCTTCTGTATGCATTAAAAATACATGAATTTGGCAGTTTCCTGTCAAGAATTCTGACCACAGTGCTAGTTTTGGTCTGATGTGAGGCTCTGTCCTGCTCTCTACTCTTTTCCCCATACTCTAAACTTCTTAGGGCTTCAATTTAAGTCATAACTTACAACATGCTTGATCACTAAGCTGAGAAGATTAAGGGAGGAAAAATAACTTGTTTGCTTATTACTTCAAGAAGTGCAGCAAAATATTTTGAAAGTGAGAGACCAGCCTTTCACAAGCTTTCAAAGGGGGCCTGGTTTCTGGAAGAGAAATTGCTGTTGTCAACCCCAATTATCTTGTAGTTGTTGCCATTCTCACTGGAGTGAGCTTTTCTGGTGCTGCTGCTAGGGTAGCATAATTGTTTCTGGGTGGCTGTGTTCACTGCTGTCTGTATGCTTTCTGTCTTTTTACAGAGCATTCTTCTTTTACACACCCTCTTTTTCCCCTTTTCTGCCAGTAACCCCAAGTATTTTGAAGGCCATGTCAGAGCGTCAGTTTGAATTCACAAGCTTCAAGCGTGTTCGCATCGCCACGGGCACCTGGAACGTGAACGGGGGGAAGCAGTTTCGAAGCAACATCCTCGGGACCAGCGAGCTGACAGACTGGCTGCTGGATTCTCCCAAGCTCTCTGGAGTTTCTGAATTTCAAGGTAAGACTTGAGAGTCAAAATGTGTAAGTAGTATTTGCTGGCACCTGTAGATACAGTGAGTTGGGACACAAGATTTGACCAAGTGTTCCTTTCAAAGGTAGTGCATCTTGGAGGGCATTTTCTTGCAGTTCCTCAGGCTGTATTCAGCTCTATGTAGACTTGTGCTGCCTCCTTGAAGCAGTGGAATGGTGCTTGAAGGGCTCCTGACAGTCAGAGCTACTCCTGAATCTATGGCAGGTGACTCTGTTTTGACCCTCAGCTGATCAGAAGTCAGAGGTCTCTTTCATGCCAATGTGGGGTGTATCTGCCTACTCTACCATATTTCATTTTCTTCTTCCATATTTCTGTTCTTTGTTCTTCATTGTGAGTGGAGGCTACATGTTCAGGTACCTTCAGAATGTCTCCTTGGTCTTTTATCTGGAGCTAAACATGTCTGTACAATCTGGACATTGGAAAATGAGATTGTCTGGAAATGTTACTATCAAAGCCTTCAGAGGAAAAGATTTATTTGTTGAGGGCAATTCCCGTTTTTTTAGGAGCATAGAAAGCTCTTGTGCTTGTGGCTTGCCTAAACTGGCTGCTGAATTTCTTATTTACAGAACAAGGTCAGTTACTGTAAATGATTTATAGATTTTACTAAGGGAAACAAAGTGTGATGTCATTTTAAAATAGAGTGGTTGCAAAACTGTGGCAAACCCTGTGTTTTAATTGTTACAGTGGAACATACAGCTTCCTGTAGGCCTCACAGAGATAGTCCTGTGCCTAACCTTGAAGCTCAGGAGTGAATTCCTCAAATTCTTGGCTACTTACACAAGCTGTCTGTTTGAACCCTTAGTGCTTGAGTGCATAGATAAGTGTTTAGGTGCAGACAGCTGTACTCTGAGCAACTTAGGTGGGTGATTGGTCCAGGCTCTTTCAGAAGCAGATTAGATCTGTTAGCACATGACTATGCCCATGATACTGAAATTCATTGAGAGCCTGTTGTGTGTTAGCTTAGCCAGGCCTTCCCCTCAGAGAACCAGAAGAGAAGGACTAAACAGTACAGGCAGCCATAAGGTGATAAGTCTGAGCAGCTTCTGGAAGGCAGCAGAGTTAAACGAATGGGCAAAACTAGGCTATGACCATGCAAATATCTGTGTTCATGGTAATGTCAGTGCAGGGCTTACACAAATGGGTAAGTGTTCAAAGACAAATGTCCAAGATTATTAATGGGAAATACACATGGCAGTGCCTGTCACGTTAAGCCAGTATAGGAGGCTAGCTGTCATGTGCTAGTTTCACCCTTGTGTCTAAAGAGGGTTGCTAAAATTTTTGCTTTCCATTCTTCTTTTCTGAGACAGGTCTGATTTGGTTTCTATGGTTGTCTACTATTTAGGTCTTTGTGTTGAACTAAATTCCAGTTTAAAAAAATAAAAATCCCTTTAGGCAATGAACAGACCTTATGGACCAATAGGTGTGCTTCACACCATTGTATAAGAGCATTTGATCTTTGCTGTGTTACCAGGACAATATCCACTGGCCTGGGACAGGGAAGGGAGACTCACTGTACTTTAGTTTGAGCTAAGTTCACCTTCAATGTGAGTGATCTAAAAAGGACTTGGAAGAAAGAAGAAAAGAAGACACTTGGAAGGGTTCCTTAAAGCAGTAGATAAATCTACTAAAGGCATAGAGAGGGAAGGAATATACTGGTGTATGGACAGTAAATTCACATCAGAATCAGTGTCAAAAACGAAAAAGAAAAGCATGTTGGGTAAAATGACAAGAGGATGAAAAATGGTGTGCAGTGCTGTGTTGTGGCTTTAGTGATGAGTGAGGGGAGGGAGACTGAAGTTTGAATATTTTCTCATCATAAGGTTGCTACGATATAATGCTCAGGTTTGCACTGCTTCCTGCAAGGGAAGCAGAGGCCAACTGGTGGGATAAAAGCAGGAAAAAAAATCAGAGGTGCTGCAGGGATTGTTTTGTGAGATTAAATTAAAGGAGCTATGAATATGTATAGCTTGGCAGGGGATACACAGGGTAGAACTACAGGAATGATCTCTGACAGAAATTAGAAAACAAGTCATTAGAAGAAACTACAAAATAGTAACTCCTGTATGATTTTTCCCTCTTGCCAACAGATGATGAGAACTGCCCTCCTGATATATTTGCAGTGGGATTTGAAGAAATGGTTGAATTAAGTGCAGGGAATATCGTGAATGCCAGGTAGGTAAAACAAACAACAAACCCAAAATAACAAAAAAACCAAAATCTCAAAACACAATCAAGCAAACAAAAAGCCTCAAAAGAAACCAGCAAAACAGAAGCCTCCAGAGTTGTGTTTTGTGTATAGAATGCTTCCCTCCAAGTCTGTTGCTTGTAATTATAGCTGAAAATGTTTGCCATAACAAATGGCACTGAAAGTGCAAATGGTGTTGAAAGTGCTGTTTCGCTGTGAACTTCTGTATAGTAGAATACACTGTATTTTCTAAGTCTCTTAAGTCTCTGTGTTGGCAGAGAAGGATTAACATTGATTTAATAATTATTCTTAAACCACTAATGTTGGAAAAATGTGCTCAGTGACTACAAACATAACGAGCATTCATATAGGGATTCTAAAATAATGTCAATGTCTCTGTGGATAATTGTATTTCTGAAAACTACGGCTAGAGAAGGAGTTAAAGGCCTGAGCTTGGCTCATCAGCATGTAGGGTAGGCTGTAATTTATACCAGTCCTTTTGAATCTGAAGGAGAAACAGGGATGGACCCCTGAAGGTAATGTTTCCCGTGATGTGATTCATCAGGCTGGCCAGATAATTTTCTGTTTAGGGAATGACAAGTTACAGCAGCACTTAGCATGGCTGCTGGGCTGGCAGTATATCTGCATATATCAGTTGACTTTGGAGATAAGGAAACACTAGTTTTGCAGAAGTGAAGATGTATGTACCACCCACAGACCTTCAGCTAAGAACAGCCAACATCCATGGGTGGCCAGTCATCTCCCAGTCCAGAAAGATCCAAAGAAGATGTTTTCTGCACTGTGAGCACAACAGATCTTGCAAGTCATGAGATTGACATGGATTTTTATTTTCATGGTTATGATTAGTACAGTCTGCTTCTGGTTACCCCTAGTGAACGGGGATATCAAATGTCCTGTGAGCATGGATCTTTCTGAGCATAGTAGACAAAATCCCTGTCACGTCCAGAGGCAGGATAACCCTATTTTTGCACTGTGCCTGGGCTCATTGACCCTTCTAACTCAGAGACCTTCTTGTAAGCCAGGCCAGTCTCTGCCATACATACCTACAGCACATCTGGTTCTGGAGCCAGCATATGTACAGCCTAATGGATGTCTGTGAACCAGACACAGTTAATCTGTTGATTTTATTGACTGTACGTGGTTTGTTTTGATTCCATCAAATGATTTTATGTTTGTTACAGTACAACGAATAGAAAAATGTGGGGAGAGCAGCTTCAAAAAGCTATTTCCAGGACTCATCGCTACATTCAGCTGACATCAGCACAGCTTGTTGGTGTTTGTCTTTTCATCTTTGTACGACCCTATCATGTCCCTTTTATCAGGTAAAAACAGAACAAAACAAAAATCCAACCTGTGTCTTCAGTAACATCTGCTGTTGGAGTGTGGCCAGAGAGGGTAGGAGTGATTTTTTCAGCTTGGTAGAAATTATGCACACCTGAATTCCTATCTCTTCTCAGTTTCGGGGAGAGACATGTTTCCATATTTTTGCTGGTATGAGGAAATCACTAAATGTTTCTCTCAGTTTTTGATTTTTCACCTGCCTTACAAGAAATTTCGGTAATCCAGCAGGAAATGCAAGATTTAAATGTAGATCAGAACAGCACAGTGTCTCTGTTGCAGCTGTCAAAGTGCTAGGAATAACACATAGCACCTTGGACCTCAAGAGAAAAAGGACAGTTTGATTTTAGTGACTGATTTTCATCATTTAATGCTAATACACTGCTATGTGCTAGCTTAGTGCAATCAAACCTAGCCTGTATGCTTGTGCAGTTTTCCCTGTGTCTAGCAAAGGAAAACAAAAATGATCAGAAGTGCAAAAAAAAAAAAAAAATAGCCTGGGGGGGGATGATGTGTGTGTGCTTCTGTGCTTAGAGAAACTGAAGAGATTAGGACAGAAGTTAGAGAACAGAGAAATCAAATGTGAAAATAGCTGATGTTTCTACAACAGTGAAAGAACTGACGAAACAGAAGCACTTGAATGTACAGTGGGTTATCTCAACAAAGCCTTTGCCATGAGTGCAAGTCAGATAAATACCAGTCAGCAGCTGGGTAGGTGGGCAGCAGGAAGGGAGAACTTGGGGTGAAAAGACTGAACATGTGCTTCTTTTAGAGCACTTGGAACCCACCTTCTCATAAAAACATTGATTGTCCTTTTTTGCCTCCCTGAGGGTGTCTTTTCTAGAGGTTTTCTGCAGGCAGGAAAGGAGAAGAAAATAAAGGGGGGGGGGGGGTAAAGATAGAAAAGATGGGGGCAGGGATAGCAGATGAGAATGAAGAGAAGGTGAAAGAGAGTGCCTATAACATCTTGCATCACTGAGATCACAAATGCTTCCTTGACAATAATTGAAATAAGACCTTGTGGTTTTCCTCCTGCCCCTTGCTTAAGGCCAGTAATGTTCTATGTCAGATCTGCTTGACTTCTATTTGGAAATCAAAAATCTTCTCACTGGGAAGGACATGTATGGTGCTGGGATTGGTTACAACAATGATCTTATCATTTACTTATCTGATCAGATGGACATACTTAATTCTCATAGTAGACTGACTATCTGGGAGAAATTTTCCTGCAAGCAGGTGGTCTGCTTTGCCAAGCAAATCATCTTTCTTTAGTAAAGTGTATGCTAATCATGACATTGAAATACTATGTAATTAACAACATGGAAGACCTAAGCAATTTGTCATAAGTACAGAATTAATTTTAGGAATTAGGTATAAATACTGTATGTATGCTGTATCTAATAATCACTTATTTTATTGCATCTGATTTAACAAATTATGGGTTATGATCTGTTGCTCTTATAATTGATTGAAAAATCCAGCACCAACTGCAAAGTTGGGTTGCAACACATAGTTGCTAATTATATTAACTCTCTGAAAAACATATTCCGGCATGTTCAAAAGTAGAAGGAAACAGTTGTAAACTTAGTTATTGTCACTATTTCAAAGATCACACTGGAGGTAAACTTGAAAGATACATTGTGTAGAAATTCCCAGTATTCTAGAAATAATGTCTTGCTGGTCTGTTTGGGACCAGAAGAGGAGGAAAATACTTCCAAATAGTTTTATTTCTGTACTATTGCACTATACTTAATTTGAAGCATAAGTACATGAACGTCATCCAGAAACTAAAAGATGTGCTTAAAAGCAACAAGCTTTCTGGAGAGGAGAAGACATGGCTTTGTAAACTGGCTTTTCCAGTCTGACTATTTGCAGTTAACTGAATATTTGTCCCAGCAGCCCTTTACTCTCTTTTCTTTCTATTTTTTTTTTGTAAATACAGGGATGTAGCAATAGATACTGTGAAGACAGGAATGGGAGGAAAAGCTGGAAATAAAGGAGCAGTGAGCATTCGTTTTCAGTTCTATAGCACCAGTTTCTGCTTTATATGCAGTCACTTAACTGCTGGGCAGACTCAGGTGAAAGAGAGGAATGAAGATTATAAAGAAATCACACAGAAGCTCAGCTTCCCAATGGTAAGTGTATGCAAATTTATAGTAAAAACACTGAAGATAAAGGCTGTATCTCTATATTATGAAAGGTGATCTCAGGCTCTCTTTGATGACATGTCATCAAAGAAGTCATCTCAGTGCCATGGAGAATGGGCATGGAAGAAAGTGGTAAAGAAAACTCAAAAAAAAAATAAAATTAAAAAGGTAGTAAGTTTCACAGGAGACCAGATACCACCAAACAGAGCACTTGATTTACAAAAGTTCTGTGCCTTTCAAAAAAATAAAGATTCTGCAGAGCTTGAGAGGGCCTCATCTTTGAGCAGGTTTCTAGTTGATCTTTCAGAACAGTCCAACTTAACTGGCAAATCTGTAAGGCCCATGGAAAAGATCTTGGTGCCTGGTGTTAGAGCTGGAGAGCATGATATTGATAGCTCTCGCTGGCAGTAGTTGGTAGGGTTCCTAAAAGACCATCCGTGCCATTCAGTGCTTTAGCTTGTCCTGCCTGGGTACAAGATACCAGTTCTTGGTCACTTATGTTGTACCTTCTGTTCCCTTCATTTTGTCCTCATGAATGTGTCACTTTCAAGGAACTGCTGGTTTTTTTCAGAGTGTGGCAAGAAGGCACTATTGGTCTGAATTAATAGCTTTTTCCCTAAATTATGTCAAATCAATCACCTTAGTGTTTTATTTCACGCTTGTAGGTAACTCATGGGATTTGGTAGCAGTGCTTCTTTGCTTCCTTTAATGTTGGTTACTTTAATTTCCATAATGCTTTATTTTTCAGACCTCTAGGAGAGGTCCTAAACCAGGGAGATAATAGACCAGTTTGTGTATTCTGATTAGTCAGCAAAAAATGACATTTAGTTTGCAAAGCATAAAATTTTAACTTGCTGTTGTTTGCAAGGTTTAGAGGCTTGGCACATGCAGCATATCAAACAGTTGTTTCATGTAAGAACTAATGCTGATAGTCTGGATGTCCTGCATAGAATATCTGTTTCAAATGGCCATAAAGTTGTGCTTCTGGTAGTTTTTTCCTTCCTTATTTTATGTTCTATTTTATGTCTTTTACATTTACAATAGCTAGATACCTTGTGTGTATAGTACATATAAGGAGTGCCCTCTAGTGCTGTGACAGCCACAGCTCTGGAACATTTCCTTTACAAGTCTGGGTTTTAGAGGTTTATATGAAAGAAAAAAAGAAGAAGAAAAAAGACTGGTTAGAAAACAGAATGTTAAAGTTAGAACAGAAGTGAATTTTCATTGATGTTTTATTTCAGTACATTTACAAAACTATGACATGTACATAAGATCAAATTTGGAGCTTGTTCTTACTCAGGACCTTTGTTGCTGAAGGTGCTGTAGCACAAGAAGCCCATTTTTTGTTTTATTTATAATGTGTAAATATAAGTGTGTGAAATGTGTTAGGGTAACAAACATATATTTTTAATATTAATGATATCCAAACTGAATATTAAGCTGGGGTCCCAGCTTTTGACATGCCATCAGGCAACAGGGCTCAGAGACTGACACTTCTGTTTACAAAATTCAGCTCAGTGGGGTGCAGAAGACAGTGAGGCAACATTTCATTTCAGCACAGGATGGATTTTAACAAGTAGAATGTGGCGGGTAGGCCAGGTATTTAGTAACTCAAGAGAGATTGTGTTGTGCATTTAAAAGGTAGGTTTACGAATGTGATTTAACATTAACAGTCTTCTCTACCTCTAAATTAGGGGCGGAGCGTGTTCTCACATGATTATGTCTTCTGGTGTGGTGATTTTAACTATCGCATTGATCTAACATATGAGGAAGTCTTTTATTTTCTCAAACGTCAAGACTGGAAGACACTTCTGGAATTTGATCAACTACAACAGCAAAAATCCAGTGGAAAAGTAAGTGTATTGCATTTTCTTGAATACCTGCATGTTGGCTTGGTCTAATTCCTTGAGAGAGTGAAAAAGTTGCATTTTCAGACCCTTGTTTGTAGTACATGAATGTAGTATTTGTTTAAAAATCAGAATGTTGCTTGTTTTAAAGAAAGTTGATACGTCACAATGGCACCTGCCTCACTGTTAACTTAACCAAAGAGATGGTATTTCTTTTCATAGATTTTCAAAGACTTCCATGAAGGGACTATTAATTTTGGACCAACATATAAATATGACGTTGGCTCAGAGGCTTATGATACAAGTGACAAGTGCAGAACCCCAGCTTGGACTGACAGAGTGCTCTGGTGGAGAAAGAAACTGCCTTTCGAAAAAACAGGTGCGTGTAGGGTCTTTCCTCCTCTGTCTGGAAGCTGGTTTAGATTTCATCCAGAACACACACAAAGGGATTTAGTCTATTGAATGGTGAGGAAGGGAGTTAGTTAAGGGCTGAGAGGTGTCTTTAGATGTGTCCCATAGGCTTAGTCAAATTGCAGGCTTTACTCAAGAAGATGTTCTTTTGGCTTCAGTGGAATAACTTGCAGAGATATAGAGAGAGGCCTTTCTTCTTGAGCATGTGAAGAAAGGCTTCATGCTACAGATTGAAGAGGTGCCAGAAGCTCACTGAGGAATTGAAAACAGTCCAGCTGTAGCAATCTAGAAATTATTCTTCTGCTTTTCAACAGACTCATTAGTCCACATAAATTTCCCATATTGTAACAGCTAGATTGTTATAACTGTTGCCCTCAGTCAATGTCTAATCACTTGTCTGTAATTTCTTCATAATTCCTAGGAATATTTCTGCTAGCTTCTGGAGTTGGGCAAGATTCTGTTAAATAGGGCTTATTAAGTACTTTGAGATCATGAGTGGCCAGCATAACAGAAGGTCTGTTTTCACTTGTTATTCAAAACTTGCAATAACAAAATAAAAAGTATTTCTTTGCATGTCCAGGGACAGTTTTCACAGCCATTCTTTCAGTCTGCAGGAACATCTATCTCCCAATGTTTTTAAAATCTGAACAAATACGTATGAAAAGTGTAATTGCTGGAGAAGTAATTCAGTTTGTGTCTACAGATATAATTTTTCACTTGCCTAGGAGTTAGTGCTTGGAATCCAAGTCATATCATGAATACACTAAGTGTAAAAACTACAAAGCAAAACTAGGGCAATCGGAGCGTGCATGTTAATGTGATACAGAGTTATTCACTCTTATTTACGGAATGAAAAATAAAGTAAAATGATCTTAAATTGTTGTTAGAGATGTAACCTGGGAAAAGAAAAACTGTATGAGACATGATAAGGAAGCTAAAAGAGCCCTCTTTTGCTGGCTGTTTTAATTTTTGGAGAAAGAAAACCCTTCAGCATTTTCAGTGCATATTCTTTATTTTACATGACAAGGCTTGCTCTTGGGAAGACTTAAGCTGATGCAGTACACACAGAACATTGGACCTGTCTAGCTGCTCTGCAAGAGCCAAGGCAGGTTCCTTTCATTAGAGCTTGTAGGCCACCCACAGCTATCTCACGTGGGTATATAACTGACCCTTTGTCTGTTCACCCACCTTCCCAGCCCTGCAAAGGTTTTCCAATTAGTTCACTTGCAGAGCTCCTCTCCTTTACTGCTGGTGTCTCTCAGCTCTAATTCTTTTGCCTTGCTTTTTGCTGCTACAGGCTAGAGATATATTTGCATTCTGAGAAGAAAGTGTAGCCAGGAGTGGTTGGACAGAAATGCCATATTCTGTGTTAACTAATTTTCAACTCCGCTTAAAAGAGAGAGAGTTATCCATTAGCCCAAACAGTGACCTAAAAACATTCCTGTTACTGACAGCAATATAATACCTCACTGTAGCATAATGCCTGGAGCACTTGCTGTCACCTTAATGCATTGCAAAGGAAGTATTTGGAGGTTGGATTTCTATGGGTTTGCTTTCTGTTGTATCTTGAGTATTACTTCTCCAACCTTTGTGTATTGTTCAGATTTGCAGTGTATTTTGCAAGTGCAGTGTCTGTTTCTATGCCCAATAATGGGGCAGGAGGGAAAAAAAACACGTAATACGACTCTGTCAACCCAGATTGTACAGGAAACTGATTGGGTGACATTCAGGTTAAGCATCTTGCAAGTGTCTTATTCTAGTGATCAGCTGTCTCTGTTGCAGTCCGTATCCTTCCTGTACTTTTTTCTTAGTCTCTAACTGGCAAGTCTTTTAGGATACGAGCTCTTCTTTCAATGGTATATACAAGAACAAAATAACCCCACCTCCTACTAGGGTCTGTGAAGACATCCTAAAAAAATAGTTTGTAACAGTTAGTAAAACTAGCTCTGAGTGAGTTTTAAATAATTTTTTGTGCTTCATAGCTGGAGAGGTCAATCTTCTAGACAGTGACCTGAATGGTGAAACTAAAGTCAGGCACACCTGGACCCCTGGAGCCTTGATGTACTATGGGAGAGCGGAGCTGCAGGCATCTGACCACAGGTAAAGTCCTAAGCAAATAATCAGAGAAGGTGTCAATGTCATAGTTTTCCTGGTGTATCATGGCTTCAAGCTCCCCGTTTGTTGCTCACACTGCGTGCACTGGTATAGATGCACTTCAGATAAGCTAATGATTCCAACACCTTTTTTCCACTGTGGGCTCCATTTCCTACCAGACCCTATATGTCATATATGTCATATATAAAATATCATATTCCTACCAGACCTCTATATGTCATAACATACAGAGTTTAAACAATACACTGTTTGTTCTTCACACAGCTAGTTTCTTACCTGTCCTGCTGCTTGACATTGATGTTTATTTTATATAAGCATTTCTTATTGGGTGATGTTGATCTTAATTTTAAATAAGCATTTCACCTTTGTTTCATGTAGGCCAGTGTTAGCTATTGTAGAAGTGGAAGTTCAGGAAGTTAATCAAGCTGCCCGTGAGAGTGTTTTCCAGGAAGTGTCATCTTTCCAGGGACCTCTGGATGCCACAGTAGTGGTAAATCTGCTATCACCAACACCTGAAGAGAAAAATGATTTTCCTGAGGACTTGCGTACAGAGCTTATGCAAATCTTTGAGAATTATGGCACTATTGTTCTGGTCAGGTAAGACTGTGGTCTGAAACCTTTTAAAAAACACAGACTAGAAATTCCCTTTTTGTCCTGACATAATTAATTTTGTACTAGAAAGCAGTATCACAAAATCACAGGATGTTAGGGATTGAAAGGGACCTCTGGAGATCATCTAGTCCAACCCCCCTGCCAGAGCAGGATCACCTAGAGCACATCACACAGGAACTTGTCCAGGTGGGTTTTGAATGTGTCCAGGGAAGGAGACTCCACAACCTCTCTGGGCAGCCTGTTCCAGTGCTCTGTCAGTTTCACAGTGAAGAAGTTTTTCCTCATGTTGAGGTGGAACTCCCTGTGTTCTAGTTTGCATCCATTGCCCTATGTCCTATCACAGGGCATGACTGAAAAGAGATTGGCCCTTCCTTCTTGACACACATCCTTCAGATATTTATATGCATTATACTTTTACATTATACATTTATCTACAGTGTGCTGAATTCTTTTACTGCATGTTGAATTCTTTGTTAGAAATTGAATACCAGTGTTTGAAATATCTTTCACCTCTTCAACCTGTTAAAGAAATAGTCTTATCAGCTCTCTTGGCTGATGGGAGGAGAATTTTGTTCAGTACAGCACCATGAAGCAGAGGCTTTGATGTAAACCATCACCTTTAGGGTCAGGCCTCATTTCTGTGTATTGCTTCTGCTGGCAGGTCCTTGGGCCCTGCTTCAGTTCCTCTGAGGAGATCTGCTCCCTTCCAGCACTCCTCCACACTGACTAGGATTTGTTGTCTCTCCTTTGTTTTGGGGGAAGTTTTGCTTGTATTTGTTATAGTGAGTATGGAGTTGTGAGGAAAATAAAACTGAAACTAAATATTATAGCTGTACAAAACTGTCATGCTTGCCTTTAAGGCTTTTTATTCAATGATGAAGTAAAATGCACTGTCTTCTCTGCCTTTTTTTTACTAGGATCAGTGGAGGTCAAATGCTGGTGACATTTGCAGACAGCAAGTCAGCCCTTCGTGTTATGGATATAGATGGTGTCAAAGTAAGACTCTCTCAAGCCTATAATAATAATTGCGTAACATTTCTCAAAAGTGTTTCCTTTGTACGAGGTAGTTATGTTTCTAGTAGCATTACTTTAAAGAAACTTAGTGGTTGCAAAGTCCTTAGCTTTCACAGCTGCTGAGGTTTTTAATGCAGTATTTCAGTTTCAGGAGGGCAGGAGGTGGCTTTTCTTGGAGCTCCTAAGCAGTGCTTAGGATTTGGCCTCTGATATCACTGGAGAATACATGGACTCTGTCATTGTTCTGGCACTTGAAGCAGTTCTCCTGAGATTATGTGTGACTTTACACTGTTGCCAAAGCATCCTCATGATTGCAGCTTGGAGATTTTTTGTTCCTCTTGTGTATCAAATAAACTGCTTCTGCCAAGCAGGAACAACATGATTCATTGGCCTTTGTGGCAAACTCAGCGTTAGCAGTAGGTGTTTGCCTTCCCATCTCCTCTGCTCTTCCCTCCCACACACATACTCTACAATTCATCAACCCCCTCATTTATGCTAACAAAATTGTTTGTAGGACTGCACCATTTAACACTAAAGTAATGGATTTAACTCTCACTCTTCTTTCATATTTGGATTTTTATGTTTTAATTTGCATGATATAATTGATATAATTTATAGCACAAACTGAACACAGTTGTGTGTGCATAATGTGTGAAGGTGCTGGGAACCTGGGTCATGAACATCCCAAACTAATTTTGCTGCCAAAGTTACTGGCTTGGATATATCTCACCCCAAATGTCATCGAGCAACACACATAAGCAGCTGTGGTCCTAATCTGTTTAGTCACTTTCCATCTGTACCATTCATCTTATTTGGGATTTTCTGAGCAGAGAAGCTCTTTACAGATAGCAGCAGGTAGCAAACTCCTGTGTGTTTTAAAGCTACTGACTCAAAAATGGAACCCCCTCTCAATGTTATTACTATCACACTATCGTTTTGACGAGATATCATTTTTCACCTATTTCTCAAGTATTTCCCAAATGCAGTGCTTTTGAGCTGTGAAGCTAATTTTCTTTCAAGAATATTGTTACAGTCTGAAAACTTGGCTATGGGGATAGGAAGAGCG
>NW_009953483.1:2488164-2523797 GCF_000747805.2 Chaetura pelagica | reverse complement strand
GAAGAGCGTTTCGTTTTCATTTAGCTTCTGAAATGAAGCCTTAGTTGTATCCATTTCTGAAGTAGTTGTTCAACAAACTGGCAGCACTTGCTTATTCTGTTCAGGTGCTCTCATTTTGTGAAGTTGCTTGTCAAGGGGGAAACAATTCTTTCTTTGTGTTAGGTCAGAGGCAGAACAGTGAAAATCCGGCCCAAGACCAAGGACTGGCTGAAGGGCCTTCAGGAGGAAATTGCTCGGAAACGGGACAGCATTGCCCCCGTGTCCCCCACAGCAAACTCCTGTCTTCTGGAAGAAAATTTTGACTTCTCAAGTTCAGACTATGACTCAGAAGGTAAGCACCAGGTTTCTAAGCTCAGTGGTGAGAAACTGATTTGCTGGCTTTGGTTGCACAGAGAAGTTACAGAGTGAGTGTCAGTGGTATCTTAATTTGTAATGAAACGGTGCTTCTTAAAAAGAGGACTGTAATTAAAGCCATGACCCAGCACTGTGCCTGGGCAGACAACTGTTGCTTAGATCATCCTGTCCACTTAGTGTTATATGTTAGCAAATGCAGTGTATGGTACCACTGTCTGTTTAAAAACAAACTGTAATGAAACATATGGGTTACACAAGCAGCTTGCCCGACTGATACATTAGATTAATTGCTTGGTAGTATAGAGAGAGAGAGAGAATGCAGTTGCTCAGTAAGTCTTTGTTATCTAATATTTTAATTCAGGTGATATAGTGGAGGATGAAGATGATTATTTAGATGATGCTTTGTGTCAGGACCTGGTAGCAGACATAGCAGAAGATATGCCTGAGGGCTGCGGACATTTCGCCTGCATAGGTCATTCAAACAAATCTGGACAAAACCCACGGCTGTATAAAGGTACATTATCTATATTTTGTAACAAGCCTTCAGCTCTTACTTTTCTTGTTCTCAGTTTGTCTGTATTTCCCTTTTCATTTACATTTTCATTGTAGGTCCTCCAAAGACAAGGATCATCTTTTTGGTACCTGTTGATACAGTGCTCGACCCCCTTGAGTTAGTGACTGTTAACTGAGGCCCTCAGCCATAACAGCAATACAAATAAGGCTTAGATCTTCCTTATGTCGAGATCAGGGCAAGGCACGAGTACTGAGAAATGCTGATTTCCTTTAATAGTCAGGAGGAATCAAGTCTTTTATCCATTTGATGTTGTTTGGCACCAGAGCGTACAACAAAAAACTGTCCATTATTTTGTTCCTGGTGAAAACCAGAGGCAAAATCAAACCCAAGGAATCCTGTTGATTTGGTGATGAGATTGGCCCCATTCTTTGAGCAATAGCTGTGGCAAGGCAGTCAGGTGTAAGCTGGTTTAAGCACATCTAGGCTTGTTTGCACATTATTGTGAAATGACTTGGTAAAGAAAAAGCTATGAAGATGCATGAAAACTGCTGCAAGAACTAGCCAAGCCAGTGGTGGTCTTATACTGGGATGTGATCAAGACATGCTGTGGTGACCAAGCACTGACAGGCTGGGTCACATATTAAACACTTCATCATGACAGCAAGTGATTCAGTAGCTGTCTTTCTGCACTCTGTCAGAAGTGCTTTGTCTTCTGACATTAAAGTGAAAACTTTTATTCTTTTCAAAGGTTGAGTCAGAAGTGGAAATCAAAAAGATAAAATGAAATTCTTAAGTTTACACAGATTTTCCAAACAATCAAAGTGATACACAGCTTTCTTGCCCACCTTGAGTCAAGTGCTGGGTGCAGTGTGGCCAGACCCAGAAACCTAGCCCTGAACCAAAGAGTAATCTGTCATTATTAAATACTGTGAAGCCAATCACTTTGTATTATAGGATGTCTTGCCCTCCAAACACCTCTGCCCTACTGTGTGATGATTCGTTAAGCTTCAGAGAATTGCAGTGATTCTTTTCGCCCACACTAACTCTTCTCCACAAAAAATTTAAAAAAAATAAAAAAAATCACAAAGTAAATGGAGATAATAAAGTATAGTTTGGAGGAGGTCAAGGAGAGGTCATGATCTCACACAACTCAAAATATGATATATTCAATTCATCTTGAAAGTCTCTGCAATTTCAGGTGCCTCCATAAGCTTCCAATTCTGCCTGAGTAACTCCTAATTGAAGGTGTGATGGTTGTATAGCTTGTGTTAGACAGAGATGGAAACCAGTGACAGGCAGAGCAGTGTGAGTGTGTGTTTCTGAGGTCAGAGAAGGGCACAGCCTCAAGAAGCTCTTGTCCCTGGGAACTGTTGCTTAAAACCAGCAGCCTTTTAGGGGAAGGGATAGAGTGGTGGTGGTGGCTGTTTTTTGTCTTGCATTGAGTGTTGCTGTCAGAATTTCAAGCCATGCTTTTAGGCACCTGCATGACTCCTTGGATCCTACTGATGGGCCTGTATCTGTGGATGAGAAGTATGGAAAATGCAGAGGCTGTGTCTCTGTGGCTGCCATCTGCTGCTGAGGGGGAGCAGGAAACTGTGAGGCAGCTCAGTATTCCCTGCAGAATACAGCTCTCTGAAAAACAGGAACTTGTGTAAAAATGCTTCAAGTATGAGAGGCGGCTACTATACAATTCCTTCCCCATCCTTTCCAAACCACAGGGACACAACTAAAGCCAGTGAATTTTGGAGCCCTAAAGAAGCCAGTGGCAGGGCTGGGCAGCCATAGCAGGGGCAGAGCACTGACGTGAAAGCCCACACTTCAGCAGGCTTCAGAGACTAAAGCAATCCCTACTTCTTGCCTCTCTGGCTGCCAGAGAAGCTTAGATGGGATGAAAGACTGTGAGATTACCTAGTCATGTAAGCTGCAGCCAAGGGCTAGCAGACTGAGGCAGGGGTACCTGTTAGGAGATGTTACTGGAAAGCAGAGATGTGATGAGTGAGCCATTCAGACAGATTTTTCTCTGGCATAAAACCAGTCTTCTAAGCAAGGAATGTTGTCAAAATCCTCAGAACGAATTCCTGTGTTCAGGAAGGAAGAGCAAGGGATTGATTATGACCAGTCTTGTCCCCCCTGCCACAACACAGTTTGAATGAGAGCCTTTTGCCACCAAGTCTGGCTGTGAAAAGCTCAGAATCTAACAAGGTGACTAGTAACCCTGAATTCAGATGCAGGCAATCTTTGTGTTGGCACACATTCCATTAATACATGCTGGAAAAGGAGAGAAAGAAGTATTTGACAAAGGGTTAGATGTTTCCTGGAGTGGGAGCAGGGACACATTCAGGGAGAGCAAAGGGAACCATGTCATGTTGCCGAGGTATCTGGTTGACACTTGCCATGCGTGATTGTCTCTTCCTGACCACTCACATTTGGTGCTTCCCACCCTGTGGATATCTAACACGGGTCCTTTCAAAAATGTCCTTAGATGACACAGACTTGGCCGACCTGAAGCGGGAGCTGGATGCAGGAGGGAGGTGCCACCGCCGGCCCCCGAGCAGGTCTCTGTCCATTCCCACCCGGCCGCGGCCACTTCAGCCGCCGCAGAGGCCTCCCCCTCCTGGTGAGTTGCTCTGTCTTTCGTGTTGTGTTGGCCCCAGTTTCACCTGCCATTTCTGGGTGACAAAGGAAGTAATACCTTGTTCTGACATTTCAGGCTGTTGAGGTACTTGTACTTGCTTCCCAGTCTGGTTCAGCCTGACTGTAGCTGCAGGTAGCAACAGAAGGAGTTTGTCATTAGGGTGACAGATGTGCCACCAAAAATGCCTTTAGTGAGGATGCAGTGGCCCGTGTGTTTCATAGTAACTCATCACTCAGGTTAGTGAGTTGACCAGACTTTAGTGCCACTTCGTGGCACTAAAAATAAAGATCAGTATTTATGCCTGTTGACTTCCAAAGCCATGGAGTGTTTTCCTACAGCTTGTGTTTTTCTGACTTAATTGTAAACTTTCCTTTTAAAAGCTCTGACAAAATACTTGCTCTGGAGAGTTTTTGTCTTTTCATGCTTTGCAAGTAATTATTTTGTGTTTATGAAAGAAATGCAAAGTGGCTTATGATTTTCAATGAGGCACAACGGGGAAGTGATGCTCTTTACCTAGGCTCTGCTCACCTGAGATGCATCAGTGCTGTGCTGCTCCTGTTTTTATGGCTACTTCTGAATGAATGCTGACTGAGAGATCAGCATAATCATCTCTGCCTTCTTGATGACACAGGCTATACATCACATTTTCCTTGTGCCCCAAAAGTCTCTTTTTTGTGTGTATTTTCCATTCTTGATTTAAAAGTTCTGTCAGACTCACTGCTGGAAGATGAGTTTTTTTGGGGGTTATTCCCATTGATTTCTGAGTTTGTTGCACAAAAGTGGCAACACTGTTATCTGTATTTCTGTGCCTGGAATGCAATGTTAATACTCAGCTGAGGCTACTAAATTAACTAAATGAAAGCAAGACTAACTAGGAAACTTCCTCCTGATACTGTTCAAGATTTCAGCATTTTATTCTGTGTTGAGATTTTTTTTTTCAGCTTGGATTAGACCAGTAACAGTTCAGCCCATCACTCCTCCTAGATTAAAGTGTCTTGCTCTTGCCACTCATGCAGAGGGACTTAAAAGGTCCCTGGTGTGCTACAGCAAGATCTTGTCTAATATCTCTGCCCCTGGAGGAGCAAGGAGGGCAAAAGTGTCTCTTCTATTTATCAGAAACAATTTAAAAACACATCAGTTTTGCTCCATTGCAGATAAAATGTTGTACCAGCTCTTGAAAGTAAAAAGCCATTTTTATTCCTTTCAGCTGGAACATCAGGCAAGAAGTCCCCCTCAGATGTTTCCCTGTCTCCAGGAAGCCATTCCACCTGCTCTATCTTGGCAACAGCAAAGCTGCTACCTGGAGCCCCTCAGCAGCCAGTGAGTTCTGCCACTCAGCCTGGCCACTTGGCATTGTCCTGATCTCCCCTAACTCTGCAAACACTGAGTGTCATGTACATGATGCACCTGCCACACAAGGAAGTCTATCACATGCCTGAGCTGGAAATGTGAAGATGAACTTGTAGTGCTGTAATACTAGACTGTAGGACCTGCTAGACACCAGAAAAATGTTAATAAATTGCCAGGAATTAGAAAGGCAAAAGGAGGAGAGAGTGAGAATGGTGCAAGACCCAGGGCACTGTTGGTTTATTCCACATGCTGCTTTCTGACAGATGCTGACTTGAATTTTCAACACCATGTTAATAAGCTTTAATTCTTTCCTCACCTTTTTGATGGGCCATGTTAGCGCCCAGCACACAGGAAGAGTCTTGACCATTGCCAGCAAGGCTGCTAGTTCTCTTGAGTAGACCAAGACTGGAATGTGGAAACACCTCCCAAGTCCTCTTTTGTTGGATGAGAACCCTAGTGCTCCCCTTGAACAAGCATGGCTAAGGACCCAGCTGTGGCAGGGAGCCATGAGCCTGGCTGTCAGCTGGTAACAAAGATGTATTATCCACCAAAAGACTCCCCACCATTTCTGTAGTATTTACAGATTGCTGCAGAGCCACTGGCACAACCAGAACATTACAGGTGTTTGAGCTTAGCTGTAAGATCACAGCTGTACAAGAAAAATCAGTTTCATTCTCCTATTTTTTTTTTTAAAGCCTAAAGTCCGGACTGGAATAAGTAAACCCTACAATGTCAAGCAGATCAAAACCACCACAGCTGAGGAAGCAGAAGAAGCTATTAGATGTCTTATGGAAGCTAAAGGAGGTGAGCACAGCTTTATAACTGACTTCTGAAAATCTTTAAATAAAGAAAACTCTAGGTGTATTCATCCTTCCCATCTCAGCCTAGCTGCACATATTTCTATTCAGAAGCTCACCTAAACACTGACATTCTTGCAAGATTGTACTTGGTGTTCTCTGTCAGTCCTGATATTAACCTTTTTTTTTTTTTTTTCCCCCAAGATGCCTCAAGTTGCATATTTTGTTGTAGAACCTGTTCCTAGGAGCACCTTGGGTTATTTATGCCTGGGTTTAGCCTGAAAAATTAAAAGATAAAGATGAGCTCTTACTAAACTGGTGGTGCCTGTGTTAGCTCAGAGTTGCATAAAGGATATTTGCTGCTCTGTTTAGCAAATGCTCACTACTTCAAGCAGAACTAGAGAGCAAATACAGTTGTGGGAGAAATAACCTGGATTCTTTTCACATTTGGACAGCAAGTATAACCTAGATAAAAGTTTGCACCATTTTAGCTTAAATAGCTGAGATAAAAGGCTACTCTGTGTTTAGGCTCTCAGTCGAATCCCTGGAGGAATGAGTTGCTTGCAAGGGCAAGCTGAAGCAGGAAAGCAGCTCTGGTATTGAAACTTAGGTAGTGAGCATGTAACCTCCAGGGCTGCAGGTAGCTTTTCTGCTGATGCTCAATGAGAAAGAATGCAGATGGACTCTGAAATAGGTACCTGAGTTTGCAAAGCTCTCAGTTTAGGAGAAAAACATCCCTTTTCATTTGTAAATAGAGCAAAAGCAGTCTAGAATAATCCATTCTTGTTAGAAGTGTTATAAAGGCATCTTGGTGTTTGTTCCTCAGAGAGTGCTGTACATTTGTTTTTGAAACCAGATTTACTTCTCATTAATTCTGAAATTTACATTAAGCATTTCACTCAGTGTAAGAAAACTAATCTGGTCAGCATCACTTTCAGTCCTTCATGCTGTACCACCAGTTGGCATTTACCAGTTGATATTCTTCAAGACTCAGTATTGTTATCTTGATTATCCAGATAAGGAAATGAGAACAAAAAGAGACTCAAGACTCATAGTCTCATACTCCTGAACCAGCCAGTGTTATATCCACTTGGCCAAACGGTGGCACAGCACTGCTGTTTTGCCATGAAATTATTTCAGACGGGTGTTTTTCCCTGTCTCTTCCAAATGTGACAGGAGTGCAAAGAATCATAGAACTGTTTCAGTTGGAAAAGACCTTTAAGATCATGAAGTCCAAGCATTAACCCAGCACTGCCAAGGTCTGTGTTTCTTTCTAAAATCTAGCTTCCTGGCCTGAGCATGTTCCCTTTAGGCACATTTTGGGAAACATGCTTGTGAGAGAAGTTATCCTGAAGCTACATTCTGATCAAGGCAAGAGACTAATTGGTTTTGCTTTTTAGGACTACAGGAAGAAGCACTAAAGCCTGCTCAAACTAAAAACCAAATGTTCACCAAACCTGAGTCTCTTCCCAACACCACAAAGTCACCATCATTTCAAGCGTCCCAGGCAGGACCAGTGCTCGTGCCCCATCGCCCACCACCCAAAGTTCCAGCTGCAAAGAAGCCAGCACCTCTGCGAAGGACCGGAGTCAAGGTGGAGAAGGTAAGATAGTCACAGCAAAATGCATCCAGCCTCCATTACACAAGGTGAACGGTGGCAAGAGGGGTGGGTGGGCTGTTCAACAGTTTGTGTGAAGTCCTGTCATTTCAAGTTCTTAGCAGGCACTGAAATGATTCTGTGTATTGTAGCCATCAAGGCATAAAAATATTCTAGGCAATCAGAAAAGAAAAAGCTTTGATTTCCATACTCAGCTGTATTCAGCTTTTCTATTTGTGAGTCCATTCTCTTAGATTTTGTTGCTTTTCTTCTGGTTTGTCTAAACCTTGTCAGGATTTAAGATTTATCCCTTCTTTATCACCACGTTTACTTTTGACCACATCATAAGTGGTCTGCTGAGGCACCTTCTTGATCAGGATGCTGTTCTGTGTCCTGCTAGAGACACTGAGCTTTTCTCACACACCTTATAATGGGATTCAGCCTTTCACTTTGGCTTCTGGATTCTACTCAAGAGTTCAGGTTCTTAAAAATACAAACCCTTAGTTGTTGAATGTTTAAACTGTCTCTGTCAGATCTCTGCAATGAAGATAAGTTTCTCACCTCCTAAGCTGCTAAAAAAGTATTTAATGGTGAAAGCAATTCAAGTACAAGAAAAAAGACAAACAGAACCTTTTATATTCTTCCCTTGATAGAACCTCTGCTGGGAAACTCTGTTCTGAGTTGTTAGGACTCCTGCCTTACCTTCCTTTTTAAAGGCTTTAACCCTTTCTCTTTCATGGACTTTGTGCTGTCTCTATTTAGCAAATTTGCAAAAGAAAAAACCCCTGACAGCACAGTGCATGCCCTTTCCTTAAACATTCCATAACAAGGAATGGTCTGATTGTTTTATGTTGTTGCCATTCCCAGGGCACTTCTGAAAGGTGCTGAGAGGGACTGTTGTTTTGGTGTTACTCATATGAAATCTCTTGCAGGAATATATCTGTTTCAGCTTGACTCTGTCCACTCCTTCCTGCATCTGAGTGAATTCAGATGGGAGTTGTGGACTTGAAAATCTCTACCCAATCCACCTCTATGGTTAAAAAAGCCTTGCAACCAAATACAGGCAACTTATCAACAACAGATAGACAGAAGTGGCAGGGGATATGTCCATGATGAAATATTGTCTGGATATTTGACTGCATTAAAAATCTTGAGTATTATCTTTTAATACTATGGGAGAGTAATAGAGAATTAAAATGCTTTTATTCCATCACACTGAGTGTGAGAAATCTGAAGCCACCCCTGCCGTCTTGGACTGAGCTGAGTTTCAGTTATTTATATATCTTTAAATGGTGAACATATGCTAGATTGTATTTAGAGAGTTTACTTTTAGCTTCAGTTCCTAGCATCAGGGAGACACAACAAAGCCCTTAATGCATTTCCTTGGTTAATAAAGCTAATTGTGCTGATGTATCTCAGAACGCACCCAAAGGCATGTGCTAAGGGCCCCATTCATTTAGCCCCACCCATGCAATCTTGCTTAAATAAAAATAGTCAGCAGAGCAATGTAAGAAATAAATAACTCTACAGAACCATGTTAATCCAGCATGGATCACAATCCTAACATGAAAAAGAGATGGTCAGAAGGACATGTATTTCTCATATAGGGAGTGAACAGGCTGTAGGGTCCTTGTCCTCAAATAGCACTCTGTAGATGAACATTTGTCCAAGGCATGAGGCATTTGAACAGAACCGACCAGGTACAGTGTAAACCTGAGTTGTCAAGTCTCCTCTTTTACTGCTTTTATTTTTCCTTCCAGAACTGTCAGTTTTTCTTAGTAATGCCACCAATAAGACTTCTCACTAGAAGTGACTCAGTTTAAAGTACCATTTTTGTTCTCAACATTCTTGTTCCTTTTCTCCCTCAGGCTGTGCCTACAGAAGAGCAATTTGACCATCAGGCAGCACAGTCTCCTTTCAGCTTGCCAGAACCCTGTCTAGAAGCTAGAGCTATTCTTAATCCGACCAGGATCACCCCAGTCCCTAAACCCAGAACACCACAGCCTGGGAAGCCTCAGGAGAGCAGGCAGCCCCCCTCAGCAAGCATGGCTGAGGCCATGGCACTGCCTCCCCAGAACACCTCCTTTGCCCCAAAGGTGCCACCCCGAAGAAAGAAGTCTGCTCCTGCAGCTCTTCACCTGCAAGTTCTCCAGAGCAGTGACAACCCACTGTTCTGTGGGTTAATGTTCAACTCCAACAACAACAATCCTGGCTTCTGCCCCCAGACTCAGGATTCTAATGTCTCTGAGCAGGCAGCTCTCTCAGCTCCTATATCCTCTGCCAGCCCAGCAAACAGCACCATGAAGCAGCTGGCACCAGCAGAACTGATGGCCAACCTTCAGGGCCCTCCTGCACCAGGCCAGCATCCACAGCTCTCAGATACCAGCTCCCTTCTAGAGAACATTAATCTTTTGGACCTGGATATGGATTCTTCCTGCCCTCCTTCCATACAGGCAGCATCAGCTACTTCTCCAGCACACACTCCAGAAAATTCAAAACTCCCCAGCTTGAAAGATTTCAGTCACTGGGTTACATTTAGTGATGATGAAGACAATAGTACACTGTCAGAGGGGTTCAACAAACTGCTTGCCTTAGAGCAAAACAAAAATACTCTGATGAAGACAAACACCAATTTAGAATTGTAAAATTTTGTCCCCTTAGAGAACCTATAGAAGTCATAATTATGATGCAAAATAAAAATAAATCTTTTGCACAGATTTTTATTTAAGGAAATAGATCATCTGTCCATGCTACATTTCATTTTCATGTTTAAAGATAAAGATACTGCCCCTGGAGGGAAGTGTATAGCATATATACAACCTAACATTATCTCTGGCTTGTTGGGAAGGTTCTTTATTTTAAGTTATTTCTTTTTATTAATCCATCTTAAGATGTTATATTTCATTCTAGGTACAAATCATATGTAAGAACATGTAATGATTTATGGAAAAAAAATGTTAAAACATTTTCCTGTGAAATTTATATATTAACCAATTTCTGTCACTTGAAATAAAGCACCCTTACCTTGAACAGTTAGACTGCTGCAATTATTCTGGAACAAACATCCAAAAGGGGAATACAATATACTAGTATAACTACAGCAGTGACCTTCCTGTTATTCTGCTACTAAGTTATTGCTCTGGAAGCAAGGCTTAGACAGTATCTTTCTGTAAAGCTTAACTAGCTGCAATGTTGGCAGGCTCTAGTACTTACTTTCAACACAGGAATGAGCTCAACAAGGTAAAATCAAAGGCATGTACTATGAGGCAGAATCAGGAGAGGTGGTCCCAGGCATCAGCATGAAATGCCTGTTCTTACTCCAGGCCAGGCCAGGCAAGTGAACCATAAATTCTCTTTTAAGGTCTGTGCTATTAATGGCTCTGACCTAAAAGGAGATCAAAGGCATCTCCAGTTTGTTTTCTACCACCTTTCCAAAACTTACCCTGTTCTTTTGTTCACACCAAGTTAACTCCAAGCAATATACTTTACAATGAAATTGCATGTGGACAATGAGAGTATCTTTTGGAAGAGACCCTAGAGTCTGGCCTGTGTATTATCTATGCAAACAATGTGGAAACAGTAAATAGCTGAGACCTGCTGATGGCCTAAGTCAGCAGCACAATGATGTCCTATGCTAAAGACAATTTAATGCTTCAGTAGTTGTGTCCCTGTTCTCATGCTGCTTCTTTACAAGAAAAGGCCCTGTTGATCTTTTTATTTCCACAGTGAAGATGAGGAAAGAGCTGGTCTGTGAGGGCCATGCAGGCTGTTGTGTCCTGAAGCTCAGCCACAAGCACGTGACTGGAGGCATTAAGACATCATTATTAAAGGAAGGAGAGCACTTCTAAGCAGTTGGTGAAGCTGGAAAACCCCTCGTTTTCTGATTTTTTTTGCAGAAAGGTGTATTTAAAAAAAAAAAAGTAGGGTTGTTCGTTTTTTTCCTCAATAGGAAAATCAAATAGATTATTCTCAGCTTGTTGGAAATGGGGAATACAGCCACTTTCTTCCTTGTAATGCCTACCTGTTTCACAGCCAGTACCAAATTGTGAACACATGACCTGCTGTCAGAGGATGCTGCCTTTGTCTGAGCACCTGCCATCCTCCAGGTGTTCTAAAAAAAAAAAAATGTCCACAACGTTCAAAGGTCAAATCAATAAAACCCAGGGCCCAGCTTCCAACTTGAGTGTCAGTTTAACACAGGAGCAGGCTGGTGAATAATGCTGAAGCAAGACAGTTGTATCCCTACAAGATGACACAGAGCCTTAGCCTTTTCATCCTCCTCTTAAATAATAATTAAAAAAAAATGCAGTGAATATTTATGGGCACATTTCTGTATAAAACATAAAGAGCAGTAAAAAAGAAAGCCTACATTATATGACTGTATCCAACATTTTCTGCAAGGATAATTAACAGCTCTAGGACAGCTAATTTACATGTTAATGAAAGTGTTAGCAGGAAAGCCAATTAAAGTGGATTTACACAACTCCAGTATAATCTGCTCTATTCGTCTCCTTGAATAAGAGAAGTATGCAGCCCTTAGCATTACATCTTCTGCCTGTATGTGGCAAGCTGCCCACTAAAGTATGAATCCCTGCAGCTAGCTGCTTTATGCTATCAGTGACAGCATCTACTGTTCAATCACAGCACATAAAGGGAAAGGAACAGACAGTCCACCTGAAAAGGTTACAGCAAAGAATGAAGACTCTCCTGTCTCCATGTATTATTTTCCACACTGGTTCCCAATGCTCCAGCCAAGTGTTTTTTCAGAGGCAGGTGCTTGTGACCTGGGTTCTTTAATGGTCAGGAGAAGCAAAGCAGCACCAGACTTCTCAGCTTTTGGGAAACCACTATAGAAAATTCAGACGGCCCCACCACAAAGTGAAAAGAGGACAAGTAACATGAACCATCCTTACCTGACAGCCGTGACTAGGGAACCCAGAGCACAGCTCTGTCTTCAGCTCTGCTGCACATTCTCACTGGAACATTATCAGTGGAAGCCACATTCCCAGTGATAGCTCCCAGTCTTGAAGGCCATATGAGGGGTGGTAGGGAGTGGCTACCCCATGACATTTTTGATGTTGTGAACCCAGCACTTGGAAAGCTTAAAATTGTTGACACTGGCTGTGAAGCCAGGTGTGAATGGTTTGCCAGATGCAAGGACATAAGCATCTGTGTGCTTACTTAATGTGAGAGCCTAACACCATGTGAGCTTGCCCAGGACCCTGTAGTGCAGCTACTTTAAGTTGCTATAGGCAGCCTGGTTGTTCAGCTGCTTTTGTGTTTGGGGTGGGTAGGTGGTTCTCCTTGGTACAGCAACTGCCCCACTTAGCATTTTAGGTGGGTTATCACTGAAATAAACAGAAAGAGAATAAAAATCAAAATATTGTTTAGAATTCCCACTCTGACAAAACAACATTTTTGCTTTTTCCTTTTTGTCCAGAATTGACATTTTCACTAGATGGAAAATTTCTCCTTTCTAGCTAGCTGCTTTGCCTGGCATCATGGAGCACAAGCCACAGTGTAAGGCAGTTTGTACTACTGTAAACACAGCAATAAAAAACCTGATGACTATTGCTGCTAGAAATACCAATACAGTTATACAAGAGTGCTGGAAACCAAGTGCACAAGGATTGACAAATTCCTACTATCCCGTGCTTCCTGTCTTACTATTTTAGTCTTGGATGCCACAAAGCAGACAAAATATCATCTTCTCAAACAATTCACATGTACCTGCTAGTCATATCTGCAGCTTGGGTTCCCAGCTAGATGGGATTAAGGGCATAGTTTGAGACCTAGGAATTTACACAGAGGCACTATTCTGAGTTCCTGTGACAGCAGGGAAGCACAAAAGCTTGTTTCTAATGAGAAGCAGACTCAAATGCAATGCAACACACCCTCTGGCCCTCAAACCACTTTGTGTACATGGTTTGGGAGGCACTTTTGCAAACTCTAAAAGAACAACCAAAAAATCATTTAGTTTGGCAAAACATCCATGACTGTGCTCCCACTACTATGCCTCTTTCAGAAGATGAAGGGTAAACATTACATTCTTCCAGTATGAGACAACCATTAAAAATAATGCAAGTCTTTAACAAAAGTGAACACGATCCAGAGCATTCATTTGGCAGACCATTCACCTTTAATAAACTTTTGGCATATCTAGTACAGTTTTAAAAACATGTCATTACTACATTTCAAAAAAACCCAACCCAAACAAGCCCCCCTGCAATATTAGTTTTAAAAGTTACACATATATATACATAATAGTTACAAAAACAAAAAAGTTGTGTCCAAAGTTCCAGTTAAGAGTAACAAAACAGATGCATTTACTGAGATTAATGTGCAGTGTCATTGATCTGAATCCCTGTAAACCAAAGAAGTCTGTTAAAATCAGTATGATATTTGTCACACTAAACACTCATTCAGTTAGCAGGAAAGCCAACTGGAAGTCTTATTTATTCTCAATGAATTCCACATACTTCTACTTTGTGAATACAAAGTGTTCTAATTATTTACACTCTGAAGTTTAAACCACAGTGTAAAAAGGATAAACTCTTCAGAAGTTACAACAGTTCTGTTACATTTTCTATCTGAAATACTGCCATGCAGTGTTCCTACCTACATCTTGGTTAGGGGGAAAAAATGCTCTTTTTGCCAGTGCAGCACTGTGTGTTTTCTGTACTGCTACACAACTCCAGGAGGTCAAGGCTGAACTTTCAGAGTGCATTTTAAGATGTAATGTCCTTCAGGCTAGAGTGCTCTAAAGTGGGAACAGCTGAGGTGGCCTCAGGACCTGGCAGGACAGTGATGGCCACTGGTGCCTGCACTGAGCCCAGGCAGAACTGCAAGGTGCATCCCACCTCTTTCGTAGCTTTCATAGCCGTAATTCTAAGGCCATTAGTATTAGAGCCCTCTCACATAAGTGATGCTAAAAGACATACTAAGCCTGTCATCAAGACAGGCCTTATTTAACAAATAGTCAGCCAGGGCAGTATAGCCTAATCATAGCCTATGTTTGTTTTCAGAGCAGGTTGGAGATAGAAAGAAAGGAAGGCAAAAGACCACAATTAGACTAAGCTGTTTTAACTATGCTGCAAACTAATTATGACTTTTAAAAAGTGGCTAAGCACAGGGTTTTTGTGTTATTTTCTATAAATACTACTCACCAGTACCAATAAAGTATCCTTAACATAAACATGAACTCAAATAAGAAAGCACTGCTCTTTTTCTCTATATCTACAACAATAAATACACTTGGGCTTCCAGAAACCAAAACATCTGGGATCTTGTGCATTTCCAGTGGGACCTTATGATCACTTGAATTTCCTCCTGCTTTACTTTTTCTCTATCTGAGCTTCAAACTCCAGACATCAGCTTTTTTATCCAGGCCTATGTTTGTCTTACTCCGTTCAAGCATTTTCAATGCTCTTCTTTAAAGGAGCTGAAGAAAGAGTTTCTAAATGAGTAACATGAGCCAGAGATTTGAACGTACCATCTTCTTGCTATGACCCAAGAGTAAAGTGAAAGAGCTAAGACTCTCTTCTGTGTCTTCCATGTGAACAAGCATCGAACTGCTCCAAGTCTGACCAGGCACATACTGTCCCAAAGAAAGCAATCTCACAAGTTGCTAAGATTAGGAGAAACATGGAGAAACATGTACAAGCAGGCAAACAATTCCTTTGTTTTGTTTTCATCTATACAAACAGATTAAAACAACTACAGTTGTCTATGCAAGGACAATCTACCAAGCTATCTCTTCCTCACACAGGCAACAGACGCTGGCTTTCCCTGACAAACCTGGGTGGGCTATTACATGAAAAGGCAAATTACAGAAACTCCTGTAATTGGGCCACTAGACTAAAATGCTGTTGTCATTCACTTGGATAAATTTCTTCAGGCTCCAGTCAGACTGCCTAACATAGACAGTAAACCAAAGCTTTGCGGCAGCCACATGTTTCTTCTCCCCTTTGACACAACAACCTCCTCAATTAATTGCTTCTGATCCTCTCTACCAGACTTAAGTCCCAGATGTATATTTACTTTAAGGAGACCACCTACAGAGCAAGTGGTTTTTCTGCACTCTCCATAGCCTAGCTCTGTTGCTCCAGAGGGGGATATCTGGATACAGATATCTGGGGATATCTGTAGACTAAGTGACAATTCTCTTTCTCTGATTCCCCATCACCTCCCAGCCAAATCACCAGAGAATTTACATACATTTTGTTGACAGATGATGGTCACTCTAACACAACACTCATTTTCTTTTTGCCAAGATTCTAACACTTCAGTTTGTATTTGCTTTGAATGTGTTTTAGAATTAAGTTGGAGATGTACTGGAAATTATTTTAGCAGCTGATACCATTGATGCAGCATCTTTGTAGTTCTGCAGATACCCTAACAAATGTTAGAAGAACTTACTGTGTTACACCAAATGGAGGAAACAAGCAGCCAAGGATTACAAAAATTCAGTCTCCAAGTTCTTGGGCTAAGACATCTTGAATGAACTTCAATGTATGCTGGTACAGGAAAGCATCCTTCTTCTTTGGCTTACAAATATTTAGATGATTAACATCCACTGGAATAAGGTCTCCAATTCCTAACTCTGGCAGAGGAAAAAAAAGAAAAAGAAGAAATAACTGCCAAAATTTGTAAGATCACTTAGACTAAAAAGCACACCTTGCATTAGCAATTTCTCTCTCAAAAGCAACTTGTTCTGTCTTCAAACTGTTTTGTCTTTGTGATATTTCAATGTGCTAAAAGCATCAATACTCATTCCTACAGTGCCGTGTAGAAGAGGGTTTTGCTCAGGGAAAACCTGGAAATATCAGACTTTAAACAATTCTTCAAATTGAAACCCATAAACAAATCAAGAGAAAGAATCATCTGGTCTTCCCTTCTACAAAAGGCAAAGAGATAGAAGGGAACTCTTCAGGAGGAAGACTCAAACACTGAAAAACAGCTTTGTGACTTTTGCCTTCCTTTAGCAGTTTGCTAATTTTCTTTCTTAATTTTAAAGGAGGTAATAGCTGGAATTTGCAGGAGCTTCTGAAACACTACACAGCCTGCCTGTACAAGGATAAAAAACCATTACTCATCATTACAAAGGAAAGGATTTGAGCAATGTACCATTAGCCCAGGGCCTACCCTGCTTTTTTCAATAAGGAAGTGTTACTCATATTTAGAAAATAAAAACAAACACTTGCTATTCTAAGATATAAATGCAGCTGCCTGTGATCTCAGCAGGGAGACTGTAGTTTAAACTCAACCAGAAGTGTAAGCAAAAAAACCCACCTCATATAACAGATGTACTTTTCTATGTCTTTTCTACCTTAGCATTTATAATCCTTCCTCGTTATCAATACTTACATGAATAAATACAAAATGTAATGGCTATTTGACTTACTTGCTGATTCCAGAGGTACAACATGCAGTTTTATCATGCTGCCTATGTGTGTTGGTAGGGTTTCTGCAAAACTCAGCACTGAAAATTTCTTATCTTTGGCAAAAGACAGGAAGTCATCGTTCAGCTTTTTGAGGGCAGGAGAATCTGAAGAGGAGCAACATAATTTTTGCAGTGTTATCTTCAACACAAGATTATAGCATTTGTCTGGCAAGACTGAGTCATAAAGAGATGTTTTGGAAAAATTAATACTGCAGTAAAAAGAGTAGCATTTTTTAAAAAATCCCTTTTCCAGTTATCACAAGCAACAGTTGTTTATTTCTGCATAGCACGGAATCCGTTTAGAAGGGAACAGTCTGAATGCTGAGTTTATACATTCCTGAAAGGCCCAAACTCCTCTTGTAGAAATTTGTTCTGATGCCCTTTTTTCCCCTTGCTTCTGCACTCAAATTAAACAGTTACTCAGAATTACTTACAGTAATTCAACACACAACCCAAAACATAAAAATGAGATTTGTTGGTTTTATCCAGCTTTTTCTGACAGCACAATAAAAAAAAGCATCATGACTAGATTAGCATAGATCCCCGTTGTTAAATGGCAGCAAAGTGAGCCTACCCTTGCTGAGTTCTTTAACCTCCACAGATGGGAAGAGAAGATATCTGGCATTTATAGAATATTCAGCCAGCTGGGAACCATGGTGAGGTACGCTATAAAATATGATTCCTCTGGTGTTGTTTACAATTTTATCCATTTCTGGATTCTTGGAAGCATCCACCAGCATCTTTTTGACTAGAAGACCTGGCAACAGACACTGAATTAATGCAGGGATTTAAACTACTGTGAAATTAACAATCATGCTATATTACCCATGAAACAATCAACTATAATCTTGTCTCAGTTGATTAGTTCTTAGTTTGTCAGGTATGTACGAATAAGTTAAAAAAATAACCAAACCACACCTGAGGAGGCATTAAAATAGAATGCCAATGAATTATGCAAATCCAATTTTGGTTTGCCTTAAGTGTTGCTAATGACATCTCCTATATGCTTGATAATGGAGAAAATTTTGCCTCTGGATTTCCATTTACATGAATTTCAACTCATTGATTTTGTGGCTTTAAATCAATGCTGTAATAACAAAGAGCAATAAAAATCCTTTCAAAATGTATATACTATTGAAGATAATGCATTGATAAATTAGAAATCTATTTTCCATTTTTAGGTCTTTGCAATTTTTTAAAATAAACTATTCTGAATAATTGCATTTCAGACTGAATTTGGGTAACAGCCTATTCTGAAATACAATAGCAAATCAATACTTTATATCAGACAGGCAATGTCCTTACCACCCATGCTATGTGATACCCACACCAGAGGTCTGTCTCCAACCCCAGCAGCTCTGAGCTTGTCAAGAAGCTCATTGCTCCTGTAAGCAATAGACTTCCTGCCAAGAAAAAAACCAACACAAGCAGGTGCATAAAATGCTAATAACTTAATATTGTTGCTACATTGAAAAATGCCAGAAATTTTTGTAAGGTTGGCTTTGCAAGGGCAAAAGAAATTGAGTTAAATTCAGTTTCTTGATCTTGCTAGAAAGATTTACTTTCATTTCACTCCCCACTCATTTCCTTTAGCTTTAGTTCAAACAAAGCTCTTTATCAAGTTTTAGATAGTGTTGTTTACACACAGTAACAAAATCATGTTTTCATTTTATGAAAGCATCATCAACGTGTAATGAACCTGATCCCCTGAAACAAGAACATACCTAATTTTTCACAAAAATGTTCTTCACAAACAATGCTTAAAATGTGAAGCAATGTACAGGAATTTAATAACTGAGTGCATAATCAACCAATACATTAAAAAAATCAGAGATAATGTCTGTTAGACTTCCCAGACAATAATCTCCAAATCCTTTGTACTGGAATGGTATAAAAACACAATAAACTCTGCTTTGTACATTAAAAGACTGAGCTCTGTAAAGCATAAGCTACACATTAGGGGTTGAAAATTAATCTGTGGTACACCCAAAAGCAATGGCAATTCCCAATCCAAGCTTGAAAGTGCCACATCATTAATCCTTGCAGTGTAACAAGAATCAAACATAGAAGACCCTTGGATAATGAAAACAACAGGATTTTGGGGTAACCACTGTGCAAAGTAATTCACTTAATCTCTACTGGTTCTCAGCATTCTCACTAGAAATTGCTTTTATAACACATATGAGAAAGGATACTCAAATGTGTCTTTTCAGCCAAACAACAGGCTTTAGGATAGCTGAGACATAACAATTCAAATGAGCCTGTACTCTTAAAGCAATCAAAGTTGTGATTCTACTGATACATCGTTGTTCCTGCTAGTTGAAAATATCTTCAATATCTTTCATTTTTTATTAGCCATATAAAATTATAAAATAATCTAATCCAATGTTTGGGTGAACATAAACAGCAGGTAATGTAATTTTTCTTTTTTTAATAAGGAAGATATTATCTTCAACAAATGTGTTTTCTTTTTCAAATTTTCTTCCATTATATTTACTCCAGATGGACACAGGAGAAAAGTTCTCTTAGAGTCACAGAATCATTGAGGTTGGAAAAGACTCTTAAGATTGAGTCCAACCATTAACCCAACACTGCCAAGTCCAACACTATTAGCAGGATTCAGATTACAATCTGATTTAAAGATCACTGAACTCAATTAATTAAGCCTAAAATCCATTCAAGTCAAATAACCTTAAGAGGGTCAAGGTATTTTTATTTTTTAGAAGGAAGATGTTTGGAGGTAGCATCTTTCTCTGATCTACCCTGGTTCATAGTCAGTAAAAACAATTCCTCTGACAAGGGCAATTACACTATTTTACCAAAACAGACACAGTTTCTGTATTTTATCTATCAAACACTCAGACTAATCAGCTTCCAGGAATTAAGACTTCTTGAATAAAAGTACCTTTGTATCAGAAATAGTGTGGCCAGCAGGGGTAGGGATGTAATTCTCCCCCTGTACAAGGCTGCACCTTGAGTACTGTGTGCAGTTTTGGGCCTCTCACAACAAAAAGGGCATTGAGGTGCTGGAGGGAGTCCAAAGAGCAACCAAGCTGGTGAAGGTTCCAGAGCACAAGTCTTATGAGGAGCAGCTGAGGGAGCTGAGGCTGTTTAGCCTGGAGAAAAGGAGACTGAGGGGAGACCTTTTTGCTCTCTACAGCTATCTGAAAGGAGGCTGTAGTGAGGTGGGGGTTAGTCTCTTCTCTCTAGTAACAAGAGATAGAACAAAAGGAAATGGTCTCCAGTTGTGCCAGGGGAGGCCTAGAGCGGATATTAGGAAAAACGTCTTCACTGAAAGGTTTGTCAGGCACCAGAACAGGCTGCCCAGGGAGGCGGTTGAGTCAGCATTGCTGGAGGTATTTAAAAGGTGTGTAGATGTGGTGCTGAGGGACATGGTTTAGTGGTGGCTTTGTTAGTGCTGGTTTAATGGTTGGACTTGATGATCTTAAGAGTCTTTTCCAATCTAAACAATTCTACGATTCTACGAAAATTATATGCTTCATTTTATCATGAGTATAAATTTATAGTATAGAATTAATTTTTTTCTGCTGTCTTTACGAAACATTTTGGCTACTTTTAAAGAATGTTCCCCTTAAGGTATAAAACTGATGTTATATTTACATCAACTAATAGCATAATTTAGTGTCTCCTGTAAACACAAAACAGAACAGACTGTAAAATTCATTAAGTTGCCACAAGTAGTTATCCATGAGACTAAAAAGCTCGAGCATATCATGACTGTACTTAATGTTTTTCCAAATTTGATTTTCAGATGCAACAGAAAAAGTTAAATTCACGGTTTCACACCAGGTGATCCCAAGGTTCAGCTTTACAGGTTTCCCTCCTGCCTCCCCTCCAAACTGCAGACACTACATTTGTTACCTGTGAGCCTCAACAGGACATTTTGCTTTCCAGTCACTCAAATGGGTGTCATACTCCACAGATATGATTCTAAGGGCAGGACAGTCTGAAGCCAGCCATGTCTAAATTCAAGAAAAGCAAAACCAAAAGGAGCTCATAATTGAAGTATTTAACTCCTGCATGCAATTTCTCAGCAATGGAGCAAAGATGTTACTGTACAAGATACATCTTATGCCTAGACTATTATTCTTTTATCACATGATGTCGAACTCCAGCCTGCTCCCTAAACAGAGTAGGCAAAGGATGGAGATACATTGCTAACTCGTGGGTTCCTGGCTCCCTCTCCTGGGTGAAACGAGAACTACTAAGATCACCAGCATCTTAAGATCATCTTAAGTTTATAGAGATACTTAGGTGGTTCTACCAATATGAGTTACTTGAAGCAGTGATTACTTATTTACCAACAATACTAAAGTAGCAATCTGCCACAACTGAGGTGCTCAGACACCTATGTAAGAAAGGATACTTAATTTAAGTTGCAATTTTATGTATCTTTTTATCAGCAGTAACATTCCATATTAAAAAAAAATAAACATCTATATATCATGAGGAAAGCAACCATTGCCTCCACTTTCACGAGCAGAACAATGACGTTGAGAGCATTAAATTTAGTAGGGATTTGCTTTTGCAAGAACAACCTGTTCAAAATTGCAGCTTGCTAACAAAAATATATCAGGAACTTGGAAAATGCTACTTGTATAACAGGCTACCAGTTGCTTGATTCAAAAAAGAGCTGCCAGACAGTATCATTCTAGATCCTCTGGACAGCTCTGATTAATGAGAAAACAGCAGCCACGTGTGAAAATGTTATTGTCCTTCTACCTTTGGCCAGCACTGGCTATAGTCCTCTTCCTCTTCTGAAGGCTTTTTATCCAAACGTCTGTCAATGTCTTGCTGCCGCCAGGTTTTAAATGCTGCTCCCAAAAGACCATGAACAAAAAGGACATCTGCTCTGATGGGCTGACTGACACAGAAAAAGGAATTTTTTAAGAGATGGTGGTACATATTTTAGCAAATTAAAGTTACACACTAAACTTTTAAGCTAAGGGATGCCAAAATGCTATTTTTAACACTACATGTGATTTCTTATCTTACAGACAACATTTCACGGTGTTTCAAAGAGGATACTCAGATCAAGACAAAAACCAGAAATCCACCCAGAAAAGAGAGATACAAAAAGAGGTATGAAAAGTACCCAGCTCACAAGTCATATGTTTCTGTAGTGAAAAACACCACTCTCTCCAGCTCCTGTTAATGCAGCTTGGTAGTTCCAGCTTTATCATCAAATTAGATCTTCACTGCAACCTGACTAACACCAGTGACTCAAGGAATAGTTGCTAAGTGACACACCATGTTGGAGACTGCTTCAGTCCCAGATACACAACTAAAAAGAAGCTGAAGCTGTACATTTACTGCATCTCAGGCCAACATGTATTGCTACCAGCAGAATAATTACAAAGCACTGTAACCCAAGAGAGCCAGTGCAAATGTTAAATGACGGCGTTGCATGCAAAGCAGTAATTCATATCATGGTTTGAGTTTGGATTTTTCCATACAATACAATAATACTCCTTTCCTGGTTATGGACTGTTCCAACCACTTCTGTTATTCTCCTACTTGAGGATCTAAATTCAGTCCTTGCAACCCACCAACAAACAGGAGCAGATGATGTTAGTACAGCAGCACTCTGACATCAACTCTTCCACAGTTTTGTAACTGAACAGTGTAACAAGTAACTCAAAGTATAGAATGTACAATATCTCTTTCTCCTTTACCTGCTACGATATTGTGGATGCAAGACATAAACACCATCTGGATACTTTTCTTTCACTGTGTCCCTGTCTAGATTAGCCAAAGCTCTGGATGCATGAGAAGACTGAATGACATGCGGGGATTTCATTACTTCAGCAAGTACAGAAACCCAACCTATATTGAAGGCATAAAGTGGCAGGTTAACTAATTAGAAACATCATCCAAACAAAAGAATTCAGAAACATCCTTCAAACTATACTTGTGAAAATAGATATTAAATCTTAAGAATGGTAACATCAAAAGATATTATTTCAATCTACTCTCTTTACTGGAGAAAAGCCAACGCTAGATAAGTGGAACTTCCAAGATTCAAAAGCCCAGAGTCACAAGGATGCAACGTATTTTACTACTTTTCAGCTTATGATCTGAAGGAGAACCCCTTCTCAGAAGAAAAAAAGATAACACATTAGCTGTCAGAGAGAGCTGTACAGCTGTCAGAGAGAGAATAGATCTCAAGTCTCTTTCTGCAGGTAAGATGCAAGAAACACAGGGAAAATAATTGTCTCCCAAAGAGAAAATTAAGCTTAAAGCATAAGAAAGACATAGAAAACAACCCACAGGAGTAATGACAGGTGGAAAAATTGATGCTTGCTGTGAGAATACAATCATTTCTAATTTCAAAATCCAGTGTGAGAAAAACTATTTAAGGAGTTAAAGTGCTCCTGATATTCTAAAAATAGTACACTATTTATACCTAGAAAACAGAAGAGTATTAATGAAGGAAATCTTTGAAACAATTTTCAATACAATTTAAGTCTTAGCTACTTCAAGAAAAAACAGGCATTTTATAATACCTTATCTAAGTTGTAAAATATAGTTCCTTAGACATGGATGGGGATGTTCATAGACTACTGAGAAATGCTAAGGAATATATTTTATGCACACACATGCATTTATTTAAAATCCAGATACATCTTGTTGCTGCTAGCAAGAGTGGCCTATAAATCTCAAATAGTCAAGTTCAAATCCAAGAAATAAAACCTGGGAAGACTTTGAAGCAAGATTTCAAATGGTGGCTGATTTGAAAAAGAAGCATTTGACTTCATGAGTACTGTTTCAAAATCATGTGCAATATGTTGCTATTAGTACAGCCAGCAAGTTGCTAATTTAAGATAGTTCACTGTGGACAGAGAAAAGGAATGGCTTGACATGAGTTCTGTTTAAATGGAAGTACTCTGAGAACTTTGGGGTTGTTTTTTTTTAAGAATTAAGTATTTAAATTACATTTCTAAGCAGAATATATGTTAACCACTGTACAAGTTCTCCTTAAGAACACTATCTAAAATCTGTTTTCAGTTCTCCAAATACAATGAAAGACTGCCAAGCTAGTCTGATTAAAACTGGTTTTGCCTTTCTCATAAATGAGCCAAGATGAAGAGCCAAAAATAGTGTTCAGAATCTTTCTGCCTACACTACACTATGCTATGATGCTACACTGTGCATCATTGTTCTTCCTCCTCCTCCTGTGCTGGCAGTTTTTGCAAAGGAAAAGAGAGGGGTTTTTTTCTTATGCATCATCCAGCAATAAAAGAGAAGTCTTATCAACTGTTGACCAGCACCATCCTGCTGCTTATCTCTGGAGTCCAGTTTGCTGTCTAAAACTGTACTGGCAGTGCTGAACCTGAGAGTTGCTAACTCTTCTGTTATGATCTCTTCCTCTACACATATGGTTTTAGCAGTAATCATAAGAATGTAAGAATGGTGCTACAAGTGAGACCAAAGGCCTTTGTAGTTCGCCTGTCTTTCTCCAAAAGTGAGCAGTAATGGCAGTTGTGGAACAATAAAAGATTAGAGCAATAAAAGGGCAATCAACTTGGCTTTATAGATTTTTCTTTCCATTAATTTGTTTTACTGTTTTTTGAAGCTTTAAGTCTTCAACAATCACATTTTTTTGTGGCAAGTTTTAGTTTGGTCATACACTGTATGGGAAAATATTTATTTATTTGTTCTGCTTCTTGATAATTTAATGTAAAGAAACTTTGGTTTTGCATTATGAGAAACAGCAGATGACCTTTCCCCCTCTGCCTTCTCTACACCAGTGAGAACCTTGTAAATCTCGATCATATTCTTTCCTAACAAATCATCAGGAATTATTTATTTGGTACAGAATCTTCATTGTGATATTTATGGGGTATTAAAAAAGGGGCATCAGAGCAAAGCATAGCAGAAGTTACTAGCCTAACACAAACAAGGGAGGGCAGGAAAGCATGTTTTACTTTGTTTCATAAGGTAAGGACTGCAAGCTGGTCTGTTCCTTTATGACACTAAAACACAGTTAGTTAAAAAAAAAAAGAATTAATCTACAAGGCAGATAATCTGCAAGAGTAGGAAACTCTCGTTTTTTGCCAGTGATGTGAACTGAGCACCAACCAAGTCCCAATTTTCACCATCCATCACACTGAGAACACCTCTGTAGCACTGACATATATTGGCTAGAGAGCATACAGGAGATTTTAATCAATGCCATCTAAACTGCCTATTTTTGTATTAAAAAAACTCAATGCCACCTCCCCACCCTGCCAAATATAAAAAAACACCACTACAATGGCCCCTTGCATTTTACAAAAGCACTGGACCCTCTGAAAATTTCAGAATAGGAATCTGACACTCAGACTGCTTGCACTTGCTTTCCTTTTACCTGCACGTACTATGGATGAATGAAGATGTTCATCCAAAGCCATATTTCCAATAATGCGAATGATGTTCCTTTGTATTTTTGCTGAATCTTTGCGTAGCTGGTATATCCTCTGTAGCAGCTGAAGGCCTCCTTTAGCCTCAATTTTCTCACAGTTCGAAGAAACCTAAGATTATACAGTAAATACAATGGCAATCAGTAGATGTTCTGCAAAAGGTTCTTAAAGATGCTGTTAATTCACAAATTAGGGAATTTTAAGGAGCGAGTATGATGGAGAGCGCTTATTACAGAGAAATTTGTATTAATCTAGAATTTATTATGCCACAGTTGAAGAGGACATAAATATTTTAATATGCTAAATGCATGATTTCTACAGATTGATAACCTGAAAGCTGCTGAGCACCATCACTCTACTCTCCTCCACATCTGAGGGAGATTAGATTGCTTTCCACTTGGTGTGATCAAGTTTCAACCAGAGTTCACCAAAGTTCAAGACTGTGGAGCAGGACAATGATCTGCATTTGTTAAAACACTATCTCAACCAGGGCTACTCCTCTTCCGGTTCACCACCTAAAATGCTATCGCTATAATCCCTTCTCTTTGGAATGCAGAGCTATTTCTACATTCCAACTAATACTGCTGTAATTTTTTATCTTAAGAGTAACAACAGATTCTAGTCCAAGCAGATGAATATGCACTAATTAGTTTTAGTGTCAACTACTAACATTGGCCACATGCTTATGACTTGAACATGTTTTCTACAGTGCTTAAAAATGTGTGGTAGTTATGGAACTGCTGATGTCCTCAAATCTTTCAACAAAGACAGAGAGACATTTTGAATGAGTACAGTCACAACTTGTTTAACCTGCACAAATGAGTGCAGCAATAGGAGACAAGAAAAATAACTGTTACACAAAGTTTCCATAGTCTTCATCTGTCTCTGCAAGAAGAGATACTACAGGAAGATACACTGTATTGGCTGCTTGCTGTGCAATATTCTGCACAAAGGCAGCAACCGCTGAAGGAAGGGCCTTTGTGGATATCCACAGTATGCATTCTATTCTGGCTTCTGATTAGAGTGAAATCACAAAGCTACTTTGCTTTTGGGAAACCTGGCACCAGACCTAGATTAAAAGCCACAAGAAGAGACTGCTTGTAAGCTTTCTGGACTGATGTACAACAGCTTCACACAGATCCACACTTACTTTACATTGAGAATTTCACATAATCAGTACCTTGCTTACTGAGAAGCTGCAGAGTGGAAACACTCTGTGTTTCCTCATGATATCTATCTCCAATGACTTTGGGCATCAGTGGGAGGTAGCCCTACACAGAAAAAACTTGTTAAAGCCATCTGGTCTTCAGACATTCCCTCCTGCTTTTCTGTGTCAGAGCTGCCCTTTACTCCAGGAATACTAGAGGGGAACTTATGTGGACTAATGAGAAACAGTAGCAGGACTTGCATACGTTTCCCATGAGAAAAAATTAGTTTGTTGTGCTACTTTGTAATTCTTATGAGTCTCAGTTCTCTGAACAATGCTACAGAGCAAGTGAGACATAGGAGACAAGGGAATGGCAACTCCGTCCCAGTGTATGAGAGAGCATTAGAAAGGAATGCTTATAGATGTAGGTTTTTGATTACACTTTAAAGGATGAATTACCTTAGAATGCTGTACTAGAGCTTGCAAGCAAAAGAGTTCCACTGTCTCTGAAGGGATTTTACTCAATGTCTCACAATATGGAAGTCCATTTCCTCCAAAACACCACAAGCCTCCCTGAAATGAGAATCAGTAAAAATTGTATCACATTCCAAATAGCAACATAAAATAAGCATTTCTAAATTAAAACATTAACTGTGTAATGATCTACAGAAATTGCTGAGTGCACGGCATGCATGCACTTTTCAAAATGTACAAATTACACAACTGTACACCATAAAAATATCTACTATTTTTAACTGAAAAAATTAACTAGATTTTCAGTCAGTAGTCTCCACAGTCTATTAACTTCAAAACATACAATAAAGAGAGAAAATGTAGGATTTTCATTTTGTTAATGAATGTCTTAAGATCATTTGCTTCAGCATAAAAAAGCAAGAATCAGACCACATCAAGATTTCCACAGCTGGAAAAATTAGAAGAGCAGGAAAAAAAAGGTCTTCCAATATGTAGCATAGTCTCTGAAGACCAGTCTTCCTCAATCATGCAGTAGCAAGACCTCCATAACCTCAATAAAGAAAAGTTTTCTAGAACATGATCATCAAAAGGCATCCATGTGTGCAATCTCACTAAAGCTCCCTCTGAAGCAAGAGCTCTGGCTGTGAAAAAAATAAAGGAGTCCTAGGGTAAAAATATGACACGTAATTGTGTAATAGAAAATAAAGAATTATTGCACTCTGAAAACTCTAAACATCATACTAAAATATGACAGTAATTTTTATTATTGTATCTTACTAAAAATAATAATCACCAATTTTAGAAGTCACTTCTTGTCAATAAATAATAAAATGCACAAGAGAGAGTGGGTGACACAGGCATTACAATTATTATTTTTAAGCAATAACTGCACTTCAAATGACATTCCTAAAGTCACTTAGGAAGCTGTTGGACAGAGCTGTATAATTCCTAGTTTCCAAGCCCAAACAGACCCCTAGATGATTCAAATTTTGGTTTTGGCAACAGTGACCTGTTACAGGGAGGCATTTCCATGTGATATAACAGAGGTTGCCATTTAAGGTGTGGTAACAACATAGCATTGCTATTAAGACCTAACAGGTTTGATCACCTCAGCAGAGAAAGAACACTCAATCAACAGTCAGATGAAAGTGAAAAAAATAATTTTATGAGTACTGCAAGGGGAAGGAAATGTCCTGGACAAAATGTAAATAAAAACATAGCTTTTCACTAGATCAACTAGTAGTGCTCATGAAGATAAACAACCTTTCAAGCGGATAGACTGTATTTAGAAGAGATTTTACTTATGTTGTATGGTCACAAAGTCTCTATTTCTCCTCCTCTTATAATACTCAAAACATACGGGAATAACCCAAAACATTCTATTCTGCAGGTGGAACTCACCCTTTGTGCAGCCAGAGTCTGACTAGTTTCACGTAAAGCAAGAGATGTGAAGTACTGGACACATGGATCAAGACCAGCCTGGGGTAACGATACTAACAACAAGCGAAGTTCATCTTCTATGGTACAATCCTGTAGGAAGTAAGCACAACCAGCTTTTAGTTCTCTTCAAAGCATGAAGCAAAACACAGATAAAAGATCTGAAATAATGATATCAGACACATCAATAATCCATAAAATACAATCCCTGGATTTGAGTGCTCTTTAATAGCTACACCTGTTAAGACGTAGGAAACTGATAATTCTAAAACCACTGACTGAGTGGTGAAAAGCAAGTTTTAAACTTCATACTTTGGTGGCCTTCCTCTAGTAGGTCCAGAAGGACAAGAGAAAAAAAGTTCCTCTTGGTACAGCAAGCTTTAAAAGTTCATCCTTACCTATAAAGTAGTTTTGGTGCTGCTCCATGAAAATGAATGTATAAATTACTAGTAAAAAATAAAGATGACATTTCTTTAATCTTTTATTTTCAAAATATCCATACAGATGCTCATTTAAGAATCTAGGCTAGGTGACAGGAAAACAGATTCAACAAAGTAATTTTATCTGTTTACAGTAATGGAACTTGCAGTTAATCTGATTCTTGATACAATCAGAGATGGAGACAGTGATTTGCTTCAACTTCCTAAACAGCAGATTGGGAACTCCCAACTCCAGTCACCTAGCAATAATACTACTGTAAAAATAAAGTATATACAAAACCATAGCCTAGTATAACCTAGCACTTCCAGACTGCCAAGTACAGATCCACTATCTAATAATGTTACAAAACATAAGAAAGTAAAACCTGAGACTACCTCTGTATTCTCTGGCAGGGACCTTTGTCAGCACTCATTCTATTAGCATTACAAAAGACCTCTTATATTATGCTTTGTGTACCAATTCTGTTTATTGAAGAAGCTGGTATTATGACATGATTGTGCAAACCATTGTATAAATATACTGAATAACTGACAAAAACTCAAAACAAGTTCTGATCTATCCAAGACAGATCTGCTAGTACTCAAAATCTGGCAATGAAGATGGTGGGCCTGCAGCAGGCCTAGGCATAAGAAAACAAGGCCGGTAAATCTTACTGTAAGTGAAGAGGATGGGGAAGAGCCTCAGCTCCACCTCAGAACTTCTGGAGGCATTTGGGAATTTACAGATTACTTAAAGCTGCTCCAGATGCTACATATTTGCTTATCTGATTAATCTCAGTTACTGTATTGAGGTACAATGCATGTCAGCAGCAAAAATCATACTTAGTGAATTTCCTGTTTGAATACTATGCAATTAAATCTAGTGAGTACTGTGATAACTGATGTTAAATAAAACTTACTTAACAGTAGTAACACTAAAGCTCATCTCCAAATACTTTCTGTAACTTCTAAATTCATATATAAGTAGATTAAGATATCAAAAAGGAGAAGACAGCAGAATTTTTTTGTGAAAAACAAGGAGTATGTCTACATTAGTGATTCACAGAATCACAGAATGGTTTCAGTTGGAAGGGACCTCAAAGAGCATCTAGTTCCAACACACCTCCCACTAGACCATATCGCTAAAAGCCCCATCCAACCTGTCCTTGAACACTTCCAAGGATGGGGCAGCAACAGCTTCCCCAGGTGAACTGTTCCAGAGCTTTACCATCCTCACAGTAAAGAATTTCATCCTAATATGCAATCTAGATCTCACTTTCAGTTTGAAACCTATCCCCCTCAACCTATCACTACATTCACTTTATAGACAGTCCCTCCCCAGCTTTCTTGTAGCCTCTTCACTTACTGGAAGGCCACTATAAGCTCTTCCTCGAGTCTTCTCTTCTCCAGGCTGAACAACCTCAACTCAGCCTGCCTTCACAGGAGGGGTGCTCGAGCCCTCTGATTATCTTTGTGGCCCCCCTCTGGACTCACTCCAGGAACTGCATGTCCTTCTTGTGCTGGACACAGTACTCCAGGTGGGGTCTCACGAGAGCATAGTAGAGGGAGAGAATCACCTTTGACCTGCTGGCCATGCTTCTTTTGATGCAGCCCAGGACACAGCTGGATTTCTGGGCTGCAAGTGCACATTGCCAGCTCATGTTGAGCTTCTCATCAGCCAATGCCTTCAAGTCCTTTTCCTCAGGACTTGTCTCAATTCATTCTCTGCCCAACCTGTAACTGTGCTTGGAATTCCCCTGACTCAGGTGCAGGACCTTGCACCTGGCCTTACTGAACTTCATGAGGTTGGCATGGGCCCACCTCTCAAGCCTGTCAAGGTCCCTCTGGATGGCATCCCTTCCCTCCAACATGTCAACCACACCACACAGCGTGGTGTTGTCAGCAAACTAGCTGAGGCTGCACTCAATCCCACTGTCCATGTCACTGACAAAGATGTTAAATAGCACCGGTCCAAGTATCAACCCCTGAGGAACACCACTTGTCACTGTTCTCCACCTGGACTTCGAGCCATTGACCACAACTCTTTGAGTGCAACCAGCCAGCCAATTCCTTATCCACAAAGTGGTCCACCCTTCAAATCCATATATTTTAAATTCAATGCATTGGAGGAATTTTTTCAGGCAGCAAATCTGCCTCGCATCTACACTTGGGAGTCACACGGTGCGCTCAAAATGGTTTCTTATATAATCAAGGCTAAAGCTGCATGCCAGAACACTTATCTAGGGCACCACACTAGCTTAGCAACTGCTCTCTATGCACAAGATTCTGTCAGTATCAAGGCAACCTAGGATAATGTAATATAAGACTGCTTTATATTGCTTATTAGGTAGACAGGCAGTGTGTGTGTCAGACTGGTAGCTGGCTCAAAATTCACAGCTAGTAAACATGTGATACATGTGGACATACAGTCCAAGAGCAACCACTGCTCAACACCCCATCCTTACTTCTTTCCATCATGCAACTCACTAATGCAGATATACCCCAGGGGTATATCACCATATTACATTTTTTTGTTTTGATCTTAATCTTACTACTTAGAAGAACTCCACTTTAGTATGGCTACCAACACCAAAAGTACTAAAAACAAATGAGCAACCAAAGTAATCTAATACCTATTTTGCAATTACTTACATTCTTCATTTTTGGCAATGGTGGTGGAGGCAGGAAAAAGCGAAGGTCGATATCTTTGGATCGAGCCAAACCTATAGCGGTCCTTTGATCACAGGTTTGGGCAACTGTACCATACTGGTAATCTGTAGTACAAGAGCTTCAGTGTTAGGGTTAAAACTACACTTCAGCTGCTTTTAAATCTAGTTTCTGATGTACTTTGTTAACATACTTGAAAATAATACCACTTCTCTGTGAGCTACACAAGTAAGTTCCGATTTTGTAATCACAAATTCCAGAAGACAAATACTGCAGCTGTTCCACCAGGACTACACTGAACTGAAGACACCTGGGCACTAGCTGCTCATTATAGACCAGTTTAATTAAGGTCCTCAGATACAAACTGAACACAAGCAAAAGCAACGTTCACTATTGCCACTGTGAAAGGAGTACAAGGACTACAAACCTTGGGCTTGAGTTAAAAAATTGACAAGCATTTGCGTATTTTCTTCTGCACACTGTATTAAAAAACCTTAAATCCAACAACTGCCAAGACACAGACACCTAATTTTAAATTATGCAAAAGCTATGTTTTAATAAAATTGCTAGTCACAAAATCAGCTGATCTCAGAAAAGGCAGGATAGCACCCAAGTAGCCCTGGTAACTGAAGACAGACTTTCAGTTACCCTGAAATAGTGACCTTGTTATCAGTTCCAACAGAAAAGTTAAGGAACTGATGAACTGCTCTCTCACACCATGGCAGTGGTTGTGATCCTCTGGTGGGGAAGTAGAGAGAGGCCCACACTGCAGATCCAGGTACCAGGGTATTAGGAAAGAAGAACTGCTTGAAATGTAAATAAACTCCCCCACATTTCAGACCAAGTTTCAGAACGTATTTACACTCCTTGCAGCTACTAGCCTTTTTTCTTGTTGGTAGCAGACTTGCAACAGCTGAGACTTTGCCACACTTCTGGAATGAATTAGGCTACATTAGCATACATTACCATGCCAGTGCCTGTTGTTTGCCAGGTCTTGTACAGCCTTCAGCCTGACCTCTTTGTCTTCTGACTGACTTCTCTTTAAGAGGAGCCATAAGGCACATTCATGATCTTCTCCATCAAATGTACTGAAATGCTCTTTTACCAGGAAACAAATAAAAGCCAAGTTATTATCAATGAGCATTTTAACAGCAATGTTTCTGTTCACTGAATTAAAAAAAAAAGTTTATTTGCATATTTGAATATTACTGAATTTGAATATTTGAATATTATTGAATTAACAGTAATTTAGAGTGTAATGTTTTAAGACTGAATTAGTGCAATACACAATGATAGAATGGCATTAGTAAAATGCTGACCCTTTAATAGCATGATTTCAATTCATTTTAGTGGCACAAAGTTGGTATTTCATATATATGTATATATATGTTACATATACACACCCTGGCTGGCACTTACTAACCAGAATTGCCAGCTGCCAGCAGGAGATGGAAATGAAGAGCAACTCTCGAGGCTCCGACCTTGAAAAATTAATTTCATAGCACCCCAGTGGAGGTACTTATTTTTATAACCATTTAACAGACAGTAAATGAGAACAGATAGTACATCTCAGGAGCACAGTTTCTTATATGAATTGAAATTCTTATTTTAAATCACTCTAAAAAGCAGTAACACACTGTTAGAAAAAGACCATGCTGCTTTCCATTAATATTGGCAATGCTGATGAAACAACAACATACTTTTCTAGAATTAAATTTTGAGAGTATTTCATCCCCCAAACACCTTCTGTACACAAACCTGGTATCAAATATTAAACTGGTATCTTAAGCTTCAAACCTCTTCTGAAACAGGAAAAAACAAAACCTCAAATCTCTTCTTAACCACCACTTGCATTTACTTTAAGAAGCATGGTTTTAATACATAGAAAATATAATAATATTCTGTATAAATAAAGAAAATGATAGTACTATTACCAATGTTTCAAACACAAAGTAACATGTTAAGCTTGTAAAAAAAAACCTACTTACTAAAAGACTTATGTTTTACTATTAAAAAATAATGATGATAGAAAAAGTAATTCTTTCAATACTCACCACTAAAAGGTCTCCGGAAAATTTTAGCTTCTGTTTCTAGAATTTTCCTCACAGCTTTGTGGATTTCTTTTCTGGCTTGGTATGTGATCCCTGTAAGAGCATTTTTAGATTACTGGAAGTCAGAAAGACAGTTCTTTTATATTTACATTTGTATGAAAATGTATGTATGTATATATAAAAAGACAAACGTAAGACCTTACACCTGGGAGAACATAATCCATGAGTGCAGCACAAGCTAAGATCTATCTGACTGGGGAGCAGCTCTGGGGAAAAGGACCTGGGGATCCTGGTGGACACCAAGCTCAATATGATTGAACAGTAATGCTGCTGTGGCAAAGGAAGCCAACAGGATGCTGGGCTGCACCAACAAGGGCATCACCAGCAGAAACAGAAATCATCCCACTGTACTCCATGCTTGTCAGGCCACACCTGAAATCCTGTGTTCACCTGTGGTCCCCACTATGCAAAAAAGATGTGAACAGGCTGGAGAGGGTCCAGAGAAGGGCCATGAGGGAGATCAAAAAGGACTGAGAAGTCTGCCATATGAGGAAAGGCTGAAAGCACTGGGTTTGCTCAGCCTGGAGGGAAGAAGGCTCAAAGGAGACCTCATCACTATGTTCCAGTATTTCAAGGGTGGCTACAAAGATCCCTTTTTACAAGAAATTACATGGAAAAGACATGGGGTAATGGGTACAAGTCATGCCTGGGGAGATTCTGATTGGACACGAGGAAAATTTTTCATAATGAGAACAATCAGCCACTGGAATAATCTCCCCTGGGAAACGGTGGATTCCTCAACATTGGGCACTTTTAAGATTTAGACAGAGTGCTGGGCCATCTTGACTATGCTTTTGCCAAGAAAGGTTGGACCAGATGACCCTTGAGGTCCCTTCCAACCTGGCATTCTATGACCTATATCTGTGAAATACAGATACACACACACATCTCTATATATAATTGTCTCCTATAAAGAGAACTGTATATATAGAAGTATTTTTAGAAATCAGCCATCGGTTAGAGATAAATATGGTTACATTGTGAATAATATTATTTTTGTAACAGATCTGAGGAAATATATCTTTCCTTGCATAAGGCTGACTTCCAGAAACATTCTATTATTTTTAAATTCTATTTTTAGAATCCATACAATTAGGCATCTTACCTTGATATTCACTTGGATTTAGAGGAGTTGTACGTACGTATACATAGGATTTCAGTTTTTCTTGCTGTACAGCTTGAGTATCTATTTGCAGTAACTTCTTTAAGGACATAACTTCGTATGTAATGAATACAAAGCCTCTAAATAAAAGAAAACTGCATATTAGTATTAATTTTTAAAATTATTATGTCAAAAATACATTAGCAATCATTTTGGTATCAATCATCCAGAATTTACCAAGTATATAACAGTCAGCCTATTATTATACTTTAGCAAAGTAGAGAAAAGACTCTAAAATACTTTAAATAAGTAATAACTATTAAAAAATATTCTTCAAAATTATATTCTATCATGGCTAAAGGTCAGCTGCTATTGTCACATTTTTTGAAAGATACACGAATTAAAATTTTAATGACATATCTAAGTTACATATAGGCCTGTCAGTTAGAACTCACCCAAGTATAAGTGATCCAGTTACCTTTGCAATTTTTCCTTGAAGAAAACAAAAAAATTCATGTCAAAGTTGTTTGCATTTCATTACCAAACAGTAAGAATTTCAGCCATTAAGAGTAAGCTTTTAAAAATTTTTCTATTGTTCTCTGGCTTTCAGGAAATCATTACCTAAATCTACAAACTGAGAAAACATTACATGATTAGAATTTCCTGCTCTCCTCAGCAAGATGGTAAAACACATATCCTGTCAGTCCTATTTATTTACAGTACTGCCACCTATCAGTTACATTAACTGCTGCAGAAATCAGCAGTGAACTTTCTCTGCCTGCATCACTAGCATTCATTTGGAACTTCAGATGAAGGAGTTAATTTTTTCTTATATGGCATGGATATTTCTTCAACAAATGTGAATACATATAGGAGTATGTACGTTCTTTGAAAAGTCCTGCAGACACTCCCTAAGAAAAAATACCTTAAAAATAATTCCATTGAATCTAATTTATAAAGCAAACAGCTAAATAAACACACTTGCAACAATTTCCCTTTTGAGTCTAAGGATTCCTGTAAGATTTGAGATTATTTTTTTTAATAGAGTTGAGCTGGTTATCTGGTTGTAAGGATCTCAAAACCGAGAAACTCTATTATTACCAGTAGCAGCAAACCCAATGGAACACATCTCACCTATCACGAGTAATTTCTTTTCCTCAGCAG
>NW_009953483.1:2485099-2487982 GCF_000747805.2 Chaetura pelagica | reverse complement strand
GAATTGGGACATTTGCCCCACAACCACCACCACCACCAGGTTCTGTCTTTGTGAGACCATAAGAATTTTGGCATGCAGACAAGAGGCAGATACATGTTGAAGAAATAACTGGCAGAGAAGGTTGAAAAGGCAAAAAAATGCAATGCTTCCTGTAGAGCAGAAACGGAAATATCCTATCTTTTAACACTCAAAAATAAACTTTAGAACCATAAGAACTGTCATTCTATACAGAAGGCATCAAAGAAAGCAGAGACTAAGCGGTGAAGAGTGCTGAACTACTACCAGTAAATAAGGAGGAAAAAAATACCAAAAAAAAATTTATTCAAACTTTATGGTTGTAATTGTTTCATGGCTTGAGGTAAAAAAAAGCCCAAACAACAGATACAAAACAGAGTTTAAGATAGTTTAATAGTATTGCATCTGGGGAGGGACACCCTCATCTCCTATTCTAATCACAGATAATCTGCTGGTGTCATTTTACATATCACTACACAAAGCAAGGCCAGAAGCAAAGCATCCACTTTAGGCAAATAAAAGCTTTTGAGCCCAAAGTTTTCTGGTACTTAGGTTTTGTGCCAATAATTATACATGGTGTCATATCCACACAGATTAACACATTTTTATTAACACCTCAGAACAATACAAACAGAGCTTTACTTACTGATATCATTCCATGGTAGGTGTGTTTTTGTGGCTGGACCAGAAGTTCCTATTTGTCTGTAGCAAAATATACAGTAAGCAGCCACTGACATTCTGTATTTAAGAAAAAGGAAAAGTAATGATTGATTTGAAGATTACAGCAGAAAACCTGTAGCAGTTTTCTTTCCTATCTTTTTACAGCAAATGTCATGATAGCAAAGGTCATGATTTACAGCAAAGATCACAATGAACCATGTTTATTTCATTTCACTCCATATAAAATGCTCTAATCAAACAGGTCTTTAAAATCCTCAATTTATCAGGCTATGTTTCAATTACAAGAAAAGTTTAAAGCAATTTTTCATACAATTACATGTTACTGTTGATTTTAGTGAGTATCTCCAATTAATTCTCTGCTTGCCTCCTTTCCTACGTCACAGTAACTCTCCTTTCAATACCAGATACAGTTCTAACTCCATCAAGATAGTATTACTCGTTGTGACATGGGCTTTAATACAACTCAGTAACCAACTGCTTCTAAAGTTCATAAGTGATCACGTTAGCAAGTAACTCTTTTATTTTGACTGTAAAAGAGCCATGATCTTTAGTCCACTAATCAAGGCTGCATCTTAACCACTGCACAAAAGTTCAAAGAAAGTGCAGTTAACACGAGACAAGCACTAATGAACAAGGCAATTTAGGCCAGGCAAAAGCACTCACACATATATACCATTTTAGGTATTAGCAATGTTACTGCCTTCACATTTGATTTATCAAAGAAAAACTTAACTAAAGTTAAGAAAACACACAAACTGGCTTTGACAACACACAACAATAACATTCTGTATGTTACTTCTGCCTAAGACATAATTTCCAGTCTTAATAGGTAGACCATGTAGTATCTTTAGTGCAAAAATTATGCCAGAATCCACAAAGAACATTAAGCTTCTATAGCAATCACAAACCCCATACAAATTTGTTGTGGCACCCATTGCAGCAGTAACACAAAATTCATATTTTAAGGTAGGTGAAATTTTAGTGCCTGCACTGATAAATTTGCACTGACTGAAATAATTGAATTAAGTGAATCTTTTAAAATAGATTTAAAACCACACCACTACCTATCATAAATCTTTTCCTAAAAAGCTTTAATTTTTCTGTTCTCTTGCTTGCATTTGGGAGATTTTGGAAAAATGTCAGTATTACCCCAGCACTGCCACAATCACAGCAGACAACTTTTTTACTTCTGTCATTTCAGTATCATGTTTATCCATTCGCTTCAACACAGCACACAACATTATGAAACACTTCTAAGACATTGATAATTAGTCCTCTGGAGACACCTCCCATGCCTCCAAACTTCCTGTCTAACCTATAACAGTTCTTCTTCTATCTTTATTCACAGAACCACAGTACTCATATTTATTCTCCTGCCTAACCACAGTCTGTAAATGAAATAAATACACAGTTCAGCAACAGCAAGTGCCGCAGTTCCCTGAATTCAAAACATGCACTTGCAAACACAAGAGGCCAAAGTGAATACCATTTGTTTGTTGCCAGAAACCTCTGTTCAGGTACAAGAGCACAAATCATAGACTCACAGAACGGTATGGGTTAGAGTGGGCCTTAAAAATAATCTAGGACACCTGCTAGACCAGGCCCATCCAACCTGGCCTTGAACACTTCCAGGAAAGGGGCATCTACAAGTTGCCTGGGCAGCCTGTTCCAGCGTCTCATCACCCTGACAGTAAAGAATTTCTTCCTAATAGCTAATCTAAATCTACTCTTTCAGCTTAAAACCGTAACCCCTCGTCCTATAACTACACATAAAAACATCACGCAAGAAGACTCGTTTTACACCGTTTCTCAGCTGCTCAGGAAGCTTCGCAGCCCGCGCCCATGGGGCCGTCCGGCGTCTGCACGTAGGGCAGGAACCCTCGCTGCCTCACAACTGAGGCACGCTCTTTAAAACCACAATTTTAGGCAACGCAATATCTCCACGGCCAAGGAACAAAGCGGGGATAACCCTGTGCCTCTTCCCAAAGGGGAAAACCCCTCAGTTGTTACCTCTGGGGCGCTCTCAGGGCGGGGCAGGTGCGCTGGCCGCTCCGGGAGCCCAGGGAGCCCGCAAACCCCGGGAGGTAAACAGGCAAACAAACAAACAAACAGGCACGGCCCTTACGACCGGCGGTGACGGAGGGGCTGAGGCTCCCCCCGCGTCTCGTCCCGCCCCGCAGCCCGACC
>NW_009953483.1:2470749-2484729 GCF_000747805.2 Chaetura pelagica | reverse complement strand
GGGCGAGGGCTTTCGTTGTCACAGTTCAGTGCCCCACTTGTCCCGGCGCGCCCCTCCCCGGCCTCTCGGCCTTGCAGCCTGGCAGCCGTGCGGGTCCGGGGGGCCGAGCCGGCCTGAGGGACCTCCGAGTTCAACGGAGCCGTTGTTGCTTTTCCTTCCAGATTTCCTCTGTGTAACTCAAAGCAAGAGTAATCCCCGTCACCTCTTCTTTCACCGTTTCTAAGAGAACTGAGAAGATGGTGAATGTTCTGAAAGGTGTTCTGATTGAATGGTTAGTAGCAGCACTTACTGTCTCTCGTGTGTCAAAAGTTTGCATATTTATTTAGAGGTGGACATATTTCTAAGTAACTTAGGAGCCTAGTCAGAAAAAAAAAGTAATTGTTGCGAGGAGGGGTAATGCTGAAGAAGCAGGCAGAAGAAAACTGTGACCACTGGGGGAAGGAGAAGCAGTTGTAGGTAATTATAAATCCAGACTCCTTTTTTTTTTTTTTTTCCAAGATACTCTTTCCTACTTAAGTTTAACCATTAGATGTTTGCTCTTGTTCTTTATTTTGCTTTCAAATAACTGGGTTTTTATTGTTTGCAAGTGGTGTGTTGCTTTACTGATTCAACAAGAAGATGAGATCGTATTTCATCCTTTCTTTGTCTTGTTTATCAACTTCAGACAGATTCCATTTGAGGGTGACATGTTTGTAGATCATTGTACTCAAAAGCAATATGCTTGTAGTTTGTAAATGTAACATTTTGGTGTATGTGCAGTAAACATGTTTTCATGCAACCTGAAGTCTAGACTAAGAATGAGATAAATGCTTGCCTCCAAAGTAAAAAGAAGCATCAGTCAAAGTTTGTGGGGTCCTTGCATACAATTATATGGTATATAAGGTTTTTGCTGTGCACTTAGACTGTAAATATATTAACAGATTATAAACTGCACAAAAGCCAAAGAATGTTGAACCTCTTGTGATGTGCCTGCATCATGCATACAGCTGTGAGCTTGCCACAGCCAGCTGCTGAGCTGACTGGACCTTAGCCAGCTCAAGTCTGGCTGTCTAAGATAAGCTCTTTGATCCACTGAATTTTTGAAGAATTCTGGCAATATTATTCTGTTACTCATTTTTTGTAAAACAGATAAAACATGCTCTTTGCTAAAACTTAAACTTTGAAACCACTTTATCTGTCTGCTTAGTATATTGCAGCTGTTTCAGTTACCTGTAATTGTCATAGTTTCAACAGGTGTTCTTGTAAACACTTAAATTTAACTTGGAAGGTGTCATCAGGAAAAATAAGAAACTGGTCAGTTACACTGTGATAAATATACATTTTATATGTGACCACTGTTTTTCTGTGCTACACTACTTTGTGTGAGAACTGTTTTCTCATGCATTTTGATTACTTTTAAACACAAATGTGCTGTAAGAAAAAAATGTTTTTATGGTGCTGTTTCTGAAGATAGAAATGGAAGTTCAAGCTTGCCTCATTAAGGTTTGATTGGTTGGGTTTTTTTGTTGTTTTTTTTTAAGCTACTCTATAACAGCAGGATAGGGGCACTTCTCTGCCAATCAAGCAGCCAGTTCTTCTCTTTAGATTTGTTGTCAGTTTCTTTTTATCTCCAAAGTAACCCAAGCACTTACTATTGTGAAAGAAGCAATTTTTTTCAAAAGCTTCATAAACTTTCTTTAAATTGCGAGCAATTCTGGACATTAATCCCTCAATGAACTTTGGGAGTGTCTTCAAAGAGTGGGATTTTTTGTTTGTTTTTAACTGTATCTTATTACAGTGTTTTGGGATCTGATGTGTGTTTGTCTTTACAGTGACCCAGCAATGAAGCAGTTTCTGCTCTACCTGGATGAGTCAAATGCATTGGGAAAGAAGTTCATCATACAAGACCTGGATGAAACTCATGTCTTTGTATTAGCTGAGTTGGTTAACTTCCTCCAGGAGAGAGTGGGCGAGTTAATGGACCAGAACTCTTTTCCTATTAATCAGAAGTAAAAAAAAACCTAGGGAAGTGAGGTTACTGCAAATTTTGGAATAATGAGTTTCAATAGCTTGGTTCACTACTGTTAATAAATTCTAAGTGGAAGTGGCTACTCTAGAAATGGATCATTTTCATAGGCGAAATACTTTTGAATTGGATTTTATTTCTCATTCGTTAAAATCCTTGAAATGATACACTTGAGGAGTTGCCTAGAGAATTTATGTGCGCTCCCTGGTTTTCCTTTAGAATTTTTAACTTGCCAGATTGTATGACTCAAAGATGAGAGTAGTGTTTCTGTATTAGAATGCTCTATTAAAGCCTCTGACATATTACATTGTCCTGGTTTAATGGGTTTTATACACCAAAACAAAAGTCGGTATGAGTTTTCTCTTGGATTTGGTGGAGTGTTTTGGTTTGCTGTTTTTTTGTTTACTTTTTCTAAACATTTTACAAATGCCCCATACTACTCACCTGCTTTTACCAAGACTGTGCTTGCTGTGTTGTTCTGGGTTTGGGGAATGGTGAATAATAGAGAGATGGGGACAACAAAATCCATTACCCCAGATCATCATATTTTAACTGTAAATTGATTACTTGCATATTGACAATAGCAAATTAAAGGGGTGAATTGTTGCTCTACCTATGAAGAAAAAAGCTGGTTTAATTGTTTTGCCCTTCAGGTTAGCTCTTCCTCCCCTCTTGCACTTTGCTCCAAAGAGCCTTATAGTTTCATAGGTTTTTATACACGGAGTAAAAATTCTGATTTGCATTTGGAGCTCATTACCTTAGACCCTGGCTTATTTAGTAAGCCAGCTAGTGCATAATCATAAAACCTGTGAAGATTTCTGTCTAGAAATGTAGTAGATACAGATGACAGAAACAAAAAGAATAATGTGTATTACCTTTTCTCTTACCCTACTTCCTACTCAAAATAGTCAAATTTCTTTGACTTATGAGTAATAATTTATGATTGAAAGGCTTCCTAGAATATTATTTCAAAGGAAGCTTGGTTTTCAGACTTGCTGTTCTTCATTAGATAGATGCCATCTTTTTATGTTTGCAGGAAAAACAATTGTAAATAGAAAGGCTTTTATAAGGAACAGTTTTCTTTGTTGCGTCTTCCACTTGATTTTTTTGCTTGTCCAGTAGATACTAGGTTAGTTGAGGTTATGTTTTGTTTCTTTTCTAGGAATAGGGAAACTTCCAGACAAAGGTTCACTGGATGTTTTTAGACAAAAAGCTATCCAAAGAGTGTTGTGCAGAATTACATACTGTGTGGATGAGCAATAGCACTGTGGAATTTACCTTCAGGTAGTTTCTGCCCCAATCCATCCCTTTCCCTCTGGCTGTACACAACTATGGAGTTTGGTCCAAGCTGTTTCATCTTTCTTTTACGAGGGGATGCTTCCATTGTTACATAGATCAAGAACCAACTACACATCTTCACTTGAAATAAAAAGTTGAAATTTTAATGGATGGTTTATGATTCCTTGCCTCTTTCTAGAGATGAGTTAAACATTGACCTCATGCCTGTAATTTTGCAGAAGATTATTGGAGCTCTTTTGCTGAAGTAGATAATCAGTAGTCTTGGCATGGCATGATAGCCTTATACAGTTTATTTAAAAGTGTCTAATAGCCCTACTTTCAATCCTAGGGTTTTTTCCATCCAGATTTTGATGAAAGGTAAGTGATCCCTCACTCAAATGACAACATTTTAATAAAAGTCATGTTAGAATACATCTGTTACACTTCTCTGTATTTAGCATGTCTAGTTCTACATTTCTGTTGAGAGTTTCCTTTTGACTCTAGGATAAACTTCTTTTTTCTCAATTGTACAGCTTTATTGTTGCATTGCCTGTGTTTTAGCTTATATTTCCAGTTATAAATGGCTTATGTAATACAGAGGGACAGAAGTTCTGAACTGTATAAACAGTTAGGCATGCATTCTTATACTCTTTGGTCTTAATCTTTTTCAAGCACACATGTTTATGGGTTTTAACTTCTAAACCTGTCAAGGCTTAGAACCTTCCTGCAACCTAACCAGGCCTAATAGATTTTGTGCTGAAAGAATAAAAAAGATACAAAAAATCAAATTACTATCTTCTTATGGGGTCTACAGAGCTGAGTTATTTGTAGTTTCTGTGGGAAAAAATGGTCTTTACTCATGTAGTATAGTGAAGAAAATCCAGTGAAGAAGCTCTTAGAATTTCGGTATGTATATGTATGAAAAAAAACAAACTACCACCACCTGAGGGTGTCTGGGGTTCAATAAGCTTGGACCCCAGGAAACTTAAAAAGAAAAAAAAAAAGCTTATACTCCTGTAATTTGTGTGCTTTAAAAAAATAAACATGCCAGATGGAAGAAAAGTGGTTTAGATTACTAGATTTAAAAATGTAATTTTGAGGTAGTTAGTATTTACACTTGGAGTTTTTAAACGTTTTTGCTTGCTTTGATTTAGGTGTGAGGAATTACTGGTGAGTTGAGCTCAGGGAATTTAATATTGTATTAAGAATCTCTTTAAATTTTTTTTAAAGGCTGGAAGTATTTGAGAATAAAAAGTTAAGGAGAGCTGTTTAAATAAATACATGTTTTCCTAATAGAGTTGATATGGTGAGAACATCAGCTCTTGCTGTATTCAGAATATTATGTGTTAATTAAACATTTCTATTCACAGGTTATTCACTTTTTATTTTTGCCTGGTGTGTAGCATAGGGACTGTTCTCTGCTCAGGTCCTACTTGAGCAGCAAAAGCAGAGCTTGAATGGCAGATGACTTGTTGAAGTCGCAAATACTATCTTAATGGGCTTTCACTGCCAAGAGTTGAGCTGCTGCTTTACTTTCTGTTTTCAGTTCAAGTTGAAGAATCTTCTCTACTGGAGGAAGAGCAAGGCAGAATAATTACCTAAAGGATGCTTATTTGAATTTATTTTTTATTTGCCACTGATTTATACTTAGTAGCTCTAAAAAAGCTTGCAAGTTCACTCATTTGCATTTTGTGATGTGAACAGTTGCTCTTGGGTAGTTACTGTAAGTTTCAGTAGCCTTGTAAATGTCACTTTTCATTACCACAACTGCAGAGACTGGAGTGATACCTGACAGAAAGACAAGAGATCTCTAAAGGGAGGTAAGAGGATTCGAACAATGCAAACAAAGCGTTTGTTAAATGGGAAGAGAGGGGTAAAAGCTGAAAATGTAGCTTCCTATTAAAATAAACCAAGAGTACCTCATGACTTTTATTGAAAATGATCCTGTTCAATGTTTTGGGTTTTTGCTCAAGCCTCAGGTTATTTCTTTAAGTTTGTTTTTTTTAATGATCTTCAAATAAAAGCTGTTGTAATATAACTTCAACAGCAAGTAAGTGTAAATGCAGTTGCGTATTTAGATACTTTTAAAACTTATGGGATAAACTAACTCAGGAAGGTGGGTTTTATAACATGGGGGTTGGCAGCACAATGAAGATGACCCTAAGTTAGTCGATATAGGGATTATAACGAATTTCTTAGTTTATTACCAACATGCAAGTCCCCTTTTCTTATTTGTGGTACAACATTGATCCCAGGGAGAAGAATTGTCCAGTATGGTAAAGGAAGAAATAACCAGTGATCAGCAGAGAGACTGGATGTGGCCTCAAGAAGGAAAAGTGTGTTGAACAAGAATAGAGAAATGCTTCAGGTTATTGTACCATTTAACCTGAGAAAACCCAGACTGACTGGATTGGGCTTTGTAGCTAAACTACTAGCATTGTTTCATAAAAAGGTAGACATCTGAATCCATTCAGAATAAAGAATGATGGGAGGGGTATTAGTTTGGGTTTTTTTTAGAAATGTAGTGTGCTTATAATGATAAGGGTGTTTTTGTTCTTTGTAGCACAGTGCAGAGAGCTAGTGTGGTGTGCCATACAAAAACTGCTCCAAGTGGTGTCCTGCATTAAGAAATCCTATTTTACAGTATTTTCAGAATTGTAGAGTGTATTCAAAAGCATATCTTCTGATTGATTTTTTTTAAGTCACATATCAGATTTTACTGGTTTTTCTCTCTCAAGTTAACTCTGCAGGGCTGCATCCAGTGTGTGAGAACAAACTGGAGAACGTGTATTTCATGCATTAACAGGATTGTTCACTGTGAATTGAAGAGAATGGTATTTCATGGTGTCACTCAAATGGCTTATTTTAACTTTTATGGTGATGATGCCAGCTAAGAAAAGTGTCCAGTTTCACTGAGCTTCTAGGTTGAGCTTGGAAAAGTAGTATTCTAAAAACAATTTAATAAATATGTACATAAATTAACAAGTCTTTAATCGTATCAACCAACACAGGCTGAGAGATATTTTGCTCTTCCAACCTGGCAGTAGGCCATTGAAGAAAACAGTAAGCTGTTGTAATAAATAATTTTGCAATTCTCCATCTCATAGCAAATTCCAGTCCTTTTTCCATACTGACTTGTTCATGATCTCGCAAATGATCCCCTTAAAGCTGGTGGAGGTTAGAGTGAAATGAAGCTTTGTCAGAATTGGGTGTCCATGTTAGTTTTGTAATTCAGACTTTGGCAATGCTTACATGTGCACGTGAACTATACAAAGTTAAGGATTTAATAAATTAGTGAAGTTCCTAATGATGGAAGAAAAATTCTTCCTCAGATAAGTCACCATCTTTGGTCTTGTGACTTAGTAACTAATGAGATGGAAAAGATAGGGTCTCTAGAGAAATATAACATGGAGCTTTTTTTTTTTTTTCATTATGTAAGAGAAATAATGTTGTACCCATCTTTGTTTCATATTAAAAGATTTTCAGGACTTGAAGTCCTGAACAAGTTGAGGGCAGACCAGTAAGGGGAGCTCTTACCAATATTTTAAACTGCTTTTTAGAAAGTTGCTGCAGTGTGGACAATGGTGGGTCAGAGACTTCCCCTGTTTTTGAACATTAATATCTTTCTGGATGTGCTTTTAGCTGGAGATGAACATTCTATTACAAGAGGTTCTTTTAGAAAGACATTTACATTAACCAATTTTTTAAATGTATATTTAGCTTGGAAATCCTGAAATGTTTAGTTATCCAATGTTTTCTGTGCTTAGGCACACAGTTCCGTTACACTAAAATAAGGTGTCTGAAATGTCATCTTCCCTTCAGATATTACTGGTAGGTCTTTATCTTCTCACCATTAGCCTGCTTTAGGAGTTGCTCTATATTAACTTATATCATTCTTAGTAAATGTAAATCACAGGAAGAGGCTGGTACAATCAGAAGTTACTTTTATAAAGGTTTTTTCTCTGTATTTCCTCATACAAAATGCATGTGATTGTAGGGTACTTGCTCCTCAGTTCACATGCACTATACCATATGGAAGGCATACAAGAACTATTTAATCTTACTATACCTCAGTCTGCACTTGGTATTTTTGCATCTATATCCCTTGGGTGCTGCTCATAATACACAGAAATGAGAATTTTTTTTCCCTGATTGCCCCCTAAAATGAGAAATTTTATTGGTTTACACCTATGTAGAGGTAAAATTCAGTATGTTCCCTAAATAAGAATTCCAACAATACCCACCAGTTAAGTTTTAATATGAGGGGGAAAAAAAAAACAAATCTCAGACATTAGTAGCTGTATTTTTCAATCAGACAGAAAAAGTAATTTTCTCTCCTCTGATTGTGTAGCAGTAATAAGCAGATTAACTGCAGAATAGAAATGGACTATAAAATTTCTGTCCGGTGAACAAATTAAAAATGAACATTATAGAGTATTATTGTTAGCTTTTAGCTGTTAGTGCTTGATTGATTCTAGGTGTTAGTAACAACAGCAAGTATAAGGTTCCTGGAAGAGATCTCATTTTCAGATTAATATTTTTCTTTCACCAAAAGAAGAGCAGATTCATAACACCCATGCAGGAATGGGCTCAAACACGCTAAAGACCATCCACCCACTACCAAAACTCTGGCAGATAATTGATTAGCCATAATACTAACCCCTCAGGAAAGAAACAGCAAGCAATTTTTTTTGATGACTGTAGATTGAAGGAGTAGGCTGTCAGAGCTGTACAGTTGTTCATTTTTTTATTACAGAAAAGATAGACCCTGTTGTAAATTACTGGGCATGCAGAATGATTTGCAGTAGTGGAGAGATGACTTGCAGATACGAAAGTATTGTGCATTTCTGCAGTGTTGGCATAGCTGATGCACTGTCAATAGTGAGAGGCAAACATACTAAGCAAATGTCTATAATTTGCCAGTGTTTTGTGTGTTGTGTTCCAGATGTTTTGAAACTGGAGGAGTGAGATAGGAGCATGGAAGAGAAAGAAGTTAGGAAATGGGGGGAAGAGTGCTTGTGCCTAGCAAATCTTTTTAATTGTGAAACTGAGCAAGATCACAAGATCATAAGGATGAAATTAAGAGATAAATTGCACTTAATTTTAGTTTTGTATCCAAAAATGTACTTGCAATTAACTAGAACTTAATTGGTTTACAGAAGGTCCTGTATTTATCATCAGAGCATCATGAGGGCTGGAAGAACAAGTTTTTGTAATGTTATGTCTGTTATTCTATGTTACTTCTGTCCTGGATTGGAGCACTTTTCCATATGGAATGACAGTGTAGTTTTGCTTCCTTTTAGTCTGGATTCTTCAACATTGGAACTCTACAGGGTGTAAAATATGTTTTGTATGTGTATCATTATGTATATAGGTATGGATTCCAAAAAATGGAGATTCAGAAGCAGTAAGTAACCCTGAAATAATGATATCCTTCTGTATCATTAAGGAGCTTGAAATTAAGATATGAAAGAAAAATATCTTTTCAGCTGTAATGTGAAGCATGGTCCTGGGGACCATGTTCAAGGCCAGGCTAGATGAGGCTTTGAGCAACCTGGTCTAGAGGCAGGTGTTCCTGCCCATGGCAGGGGCTTGGAACTAGCTGATCTTTAATGTTCCTTCTAACCCAAACAATTTTATTATTTGATTTTGCATTTGAGAGTGATTGTACCTTTAATCTTGGGAAAAATCAAAAATCAGTATAAAATTTAAGAAAAAAAGAGGCCTGGTTTCTTAAGGGGTATTTGAAGTGGCTGTTGTCAAGCACAGCCATGGGAAGATCAGTGTGACAGAGAACTGCAACAGCTTTTTCCTGGTGGCCATGTTGCCATTTGGGTAAAGTCAGCTGCAAACATCTTTTGAGAGAAGGAGAGTAGGGATGATGAGTGAGCAGAGCTAAGCATGTGAACAAATCTGTCAGGAGGACCAGGGAACCTGAAGTCTTGGAACTTGTTCATGTTTCCCTTTCTGGCTTAGAGTAGGCTTTTTTTTTAAAAGCCATTTCTGTCTGTTTACCCTGCTGTGTGGTAGCAGGAGCCAGAAAGAGCTGTAGGGAGTGGGAAGGAAGGATTCTGAGGGTGTGTGTTTCAGAAGGCGGTTCCTAAAATTGTTTAGGAGTGAGAAACTAGACTAATCTGAAATTGGCTTTTCAATATGCAGAGTTATTCTAGCTCATTTCTTTTTTTAAATGTACTACAAAACAAAAGGAACTGTGAAGGTGCTAGAAAGAACTTCTATTGTTTGAATTGCTAAATGCAGGAAGCAACATGCTACAAGTCTCAATTTGAAACAGGGAAAGGAGGCTTCCATATAGTGGATTTTTTTGTTATTGTCATAGTTACATGAAGATCATAACCAAAATAAGTCATAGAAACAAAGAGAGAAAACTGATATAAATGGCCTATGTTTAAGACTTGTGGTCAGACATTGGCAACAAGCATAATGTGTGTGCACCAGTAAGTATTCAATGCAATTCATTTCAAGTATGATCTCTGGTGCCATGTGATTGATCTTTTTTAAGGAAGCAGCCATTTAAATATATAGAAATGGTGTAGCAAGTGTTAAGAACATAGACAAACTGCTAAGTCATTAGTTCCAATTTCTTCCAGATGTTGGTAAGAAAATCATTAAGAACTAATAAATACACAAAGCAAATATTAGCAAAGCAATTAAGAGTTTGTTTATGCGAATGTAAGCTTAGGTACCAACTGCAGAGAATTTACTAATCAGAATTGTTCTGCTATCTTTCAAGAGCTGATCGTATGTGATATCAAATTCTACATTTAACAGTAATGCTTTCACTTCTGCCTTACTGCTAAAGTTGTGAAAACTAGTTCTCTGAGAAGGAAAGATGTTAACAATATTAGCTTGGAGAAGTGGAGGCTGAGGGGTAACCTCATTGCAGTCTATGGCTTCCTCATGAGGGGAAGAGGTGTGGCAGGTACTGGTCTCCCCACTCCTGTGACCAATGACAGGACTCGGGCAAATGGTAGGAAGCTCAATCAGGGGAGGTTTGGGTTGGATATCAGGAAAAGGTTTTTCACCCAGAGGGTGGCTGAGCACTGGAAAAAGCTCTCCAGGGAAGTGGTCACAGCACCAAGCCTACCTGAGTTCTGAAAGTGTTTGGATGATCTCTCAGGCACAGGGTGTGACTCTAGGAGTGCCCTACACATGGACATGAGTTGGACTCGATGATCCTGATGGGTTCCTTCCAATTTAGCATATTCTATTATTATTTTGGTGAGACTCTCTCACAGGTTAAAGAATAGTTCACCTTTAAATTAACTAATATAATCTCATGGAGAAGTGAAAAGTCTGACATTTCTTTATGATCTTAAGCAGGTAGCTTTCCTTTGCCCTAGTGTAGATTTCTCCATCTGTGAAATGGGGATAAGAGTACTTATTTTTCTGTTACTCCTACTAAGCAAGACTGCAGCCTTGCTTTTTATTCTAGATATACAAAATACACAATCTCAGCCACTTGTCTGAAAAGCCTAGGGACTGTGGCTTTCCACCACCTGCTATTTATATTATTGTTCCAATGTGAGCTTTTTTGAAAAAGTTTTATTAAGTGCTTTTTTATACTGTAGACATATTCAAAGGTTTTACTTTGAATTAGAGTTTCATATAGATACATTTCTTATGAAATAAATAAGAAGGGGGCCTTACCTGATGTAGCACATGAAATAGGCAAAAAATGACTGTGTTTGTTTAATAGAGTAACATATAGATAGAATCATGTCTGTCCTGGCTCTTCTCTGTACCCATTTCAAGCTTAATTTATCATTCTTCAATGTAGCTGATCACAATTGTATGCGGAATTCTAGGTGAAGTATTCACAGTACCAGTGCAATAGTGTTGATATTCCAGATCTGTCTCACTAAAAGCTAATTTGATACTCCCCTGGGAGTATTATCCTCGTTCATGATCTCATCGCATTGATGCCTTATGGATACTGTGTTGCTGATTGGCAGACACAGATTTTTCTACTCTCTTTTCAGTTGATGCCTTCAGTTTAAAATGAACATGTGTAAGTCCTTCAGTTCATTATTTTTGAACTCTGTACTATCATATGTAATCCCATTTTTTAATCAGTCTGCTTCTGTGGGTCATCCATTCTTTTCCAAACGATGTATTTCCACTTCTAGTCTGTACTGTTGATACTTAAGTTTCTGCCATCAGCAAATTTTATTAGCACACTCATGTTTTTGTTCTAAGGTCAGCTACAAAAATATAAAAAAGGTCAGAATCATGACTGTGATGGACCTCCATTTATATAGTATCTCTTCAGTCAGACCCTTTTCTTTGGAGCACCATCCACTGCCATACCTGTTAATTTATATCCCTTGCCACCACTACTAATCCTCATCTCTTCAGTTTAGTATCTTTTGTATGGCACCATCTGAAATACTAAGTAAAGTTAGAAAGAAAATCTATACATTAATATGTTTTCCTTTTTTAGCACATCAGTTATCTGACAAAGAAATAATGCAAAACTTGCATTGCTGTTCAACTTAGTGTGTATTGTTCCATTTTCCTATTTACCAAAGCGTCATTGTCCTTATCTACAACATGTTTTTCAAAACCTTATATGCCATTCACACCACATGGATAACTCTGAGCTTGCCCTTATTTTTTTTTCTTATACCCTGGGGTTTGTAGACCCTAGGATTGCAGGAGGACTGGGAAACTGGAGTAAAATAATGACATACCTTAATTTGAGGCCTAGGCTTCTTGATTGCTTGTGTAGCAGAACTAGTAGTTGATTTGGGAGCCCTTTAAAATCTTCAGCTAATTATTTTTATTATTAATTAAATTTAATTTTAACAACTTGTTATGGAAATAAACTGAACCAAAAGGCTAGCTTTTGATGACTTTATACTGATTAATAGCACCACTGATGGACTCTGGGTTCAAATGACATCTAGAGATGTACCTTTAGTCACAGAAAAAGCACAGAATAGTAATTGCACAAAATTAATGCAATACGTAGTGGTATTTTCCTAAGTGTGATCTGTCTGTGCTTTCATAGAGCAGAGTGTCCTATAGGGAAGTTAGAAGAGCATGTGTCGTTGCTGTAAATAATAGAGGTTTTGACTTCTGTTTTCACTTTGGAAGCTGAGGCCTTGTCTTAACTTGAAGGATATTCCTGGATTCCAGTCACTCAGATTATGGACTTGGCTTGGGGTTGCTGTTGCTCCTCTTCTGCACATGGGCGAATGCTGTAGTCCCTCCCTGATGTGCAATCAGGTCTTGCTGATTCGCGCACACAGATGAAGAAGATGGAGAACTGCTGCCCTGTTGCAAAGTTGAAACATGGTCTCAAGTATCTGGTTCTAGTTCCAGGGACTCTTGTGTATCTGTCTGAATTTATTTTTGGAAAATGCATGTGGTATGTTGTTAAAACGAGCTGCAGCAATGATGAGAGCTCATCTTCCTGTGTATGTTTTTCCAGTCCTCCACATGTGCTGGGTGCAGGATGGGTAGGACTCCTCCCAGGTGTTGCTCAGTCATGGTCATAGCTTGTAGAGACTGGTGAACAGCTACCAGACATAGTTTTCTCTTGTTATTATGAACCCAGTTATGGAAAACTTCTGATACAGTTGAAAGGACTAGTAGGCAATACATGGGTAGAGAGGGCAGGATTGCAAAATGCATTAAAACTGCAGTTGTGTTTTGGAAACCTCTCTGTGAAGATTTTTGCTCTGCTACCTAAGCTTAATTCTTATGATTACCTGTAAATTAGGAATTGAGCTAAGGCAGAGATGCTTATATTAAACAGAATTCGGTGGAACCAAATAGGTTAATTATTCAGGGTCTCTGGTCTTCATAGCTCACCAGTTGATAGTAACTGTTGTAAAGCATCCAGAAATGGAGTCCTAACTCCCTGAAAACTTTTTATTACAATTTAGCTGCAGAGATGCCCAAGGGTCTACCTATTGGAGTGGAACTGAAAATCTTCAGTAAAAAAAGCAACATGTTTCCAAATGAGAATTTTACTAGCAGAAGAAGCCTACACTTAGCTCATAACACATCATGTCAGGCTTCAGGTTTTCACAGACCTAGATGGTCCCGTGGCACAAAGTTTGGACCCTTTGTGCTATAGGTTAAGATAAAATCCTTGTAGAGCTTCAGGGAACACCGTGAAAAATAGAAACCTTTTTGCTTTCTGAAATGGTCAGTAAGTTTTGGTCACTAAAGCCAGCAGTGCTTTTGGTCTTTGCACTTCTTGCTCTCCATGTGCAATTTTTTAGATGGCTTTTTGAAGAGCTGGTAATTAAAGTTTGTTCCTAGTTCTCTTACAGTACTAAGTGCTTCACACTTTTTCTGTTTAGGCATTTCATTGTTCCCTTCTGAAGAAAGGGAGCGTGCAGTGAAGGTGGTACCTGGATACAGCTGCGGGGTTCGTTTGCAACCCCAGCCCCTTGTTACTGAGGCTCCCGCGGGCTTTGCGGTGCCGGTGTCTGCGTTGTGTCCTGGGCTGTCCAGTTTGGGAGAAAGGCGCTTCCTGCCCTTCCACGCGCCTTTGACCCGTTATTGTTAGCCGTGTTTTCTGGGAGCACAGGTTACGTTTAGCATGGGGCACTAGTCAACACGGGTAATTTTCACTCGTGGCGGCTTTAAAGTCAAAACGCAGCGAGTCGGTGGTGCCCGTGACCGGCTGGGAGGCGCGGGACGGGACCTGCCGCCCCGTCACC
>NW_009953483.1:2448326-2470323 GCF_000747805.2 Chaetura pelagica | reverse complement strand
GCTGTGTCCGGCCCCGCCGCGCTCCGCCTCGGCGCTCGGGTTTTCTCCGGGGGTTCCCGTCCCCTTCTTTATTTTCGCCTTCCCCGGGGGGCGGGCAGGGGGGCAGGCGGTTCGGGAATGGCCGTACGGCAACACGGGCACGGGGAGCTCAACTCCTGCGCATTCTTTTGTGTCGTGTCTTCGCACCGCGGCTCTCGGTGAAGGTCTGTGTGCGGCCGAGCGCCTTGGCTGCCTGAAGGCTTCCTGGAAAGGGCAGGAATATCTGAGCAGCTCAGTACTTAAATCTGACCTGAACGGTGAAACAGACAGTTAAACCAGCTGGATGGGGGCAGATCAAAGGTCCGTCTAGTTTAGATTCCAGTTCCTGCAAGTGGCAAATAGCAGATGCTTAGGGAACACCGTAACAACGGGGGGAGCGGGTTGGGAGGCTTTGGGGAGTGAGCCAGACCTCGGGCTGTGTGAGGCTGAGCCACCTCCTCAGTCAAACCCGACGTTTCAGTATTTAAGAGCCTTCTTTCTTCTGTAACTTACAGATACGTTTTCATAAAAGAATGAGACAAAGACCCCTTACTAGAAAAGGTTTTTGTCTTAAAAAAAATAACAATAAAATATTGTCTTAGGCAGTTTTGTTTTGCCAGGATGAGATTAGCCTGTCTAAGGATTACTGATTCATGAACAACATCTTGTGTTTTAAGTGGGTGCGTTTGCAACAGATCCTTTCTACACATATGGAAGCTGTAAGGAATACGTTTGGTTTTTTTTAATGTCTCTTTTTTACAAATAATTTGTAAACTTAAGACTTAAAACCTGAAATATTTGTTTAATAAAATGCAGTATAGTAAGAGCTTGCTTAAGATAGCAAGTGTTTTACTGTGATACAACATTGACAGGTTGAAGGTGATTTGTGAACCAATTAACATTTAGCTGTTAACTTTTTAAGCTAAAAGAGTTAACTCCTTCAAGAGTTAACTTACATAAAAATAAGAGGTTTATTAATGGAACAGATTTCTCATTATGTCCAGATTTCTGGTGAAATTATTTCATTAATACCATCATAGATTTTTCCATAATAGTAAAATTGTGGTGATCCATAGGGATGCTAGCTATTGACTTGTCCTGCAGTCCTGATTGAAGAAATAGCTTCATGCCAGGAGCTTCTAACCTGATTGCTCTTACAAGGGATATTAGCACGAGTGGGCCTCATTTTTCACAGGCAGTATGAATGTCAAGCAAAGCAGAGCTATTTAAAAAAAATTGCATATCCCCCCACGCCCCTAGTGGAATTTTAGGGAAAGGTCATTATCAGTTTCTTGGGGGCTGGAAGGAGGTGGTGGGTTGGGGGGTGTGTATGTATATAGGTAGATATTTATAAGATTAAAAAATATCCTGTAAAATTGACAGCTATAGCTGTTGTGAATTACTTTCAAGGAAAGATGATTTTTTTTTTTGCACAACACATCACTGCTTCTAACAGCAGACTGTGGAATTTGTTCTCACCTAGTCAACAGGTGTTCATTCTAAAACTCATAACATATTTCACCATTCTCTATAAAAAAACCCATGGCTTTGAACTGTACTGAGCCCCTGATGGAGGGTTTACAATATTTGATATACTTTCTTCAGTAAGTTGGTATATAGATTTAAATGGTTCTGTTGTAAGCTTACACCAAGTTAACTCCCCTTAGCTCAGTGAATCACTTTTACGATGAAGTAATGATTGGTACAGCTGAACTTTCAAATAAAACTAGAAACTCTATAAAAAGTTGTACTTGTTTTATGTAATTATTAAGGATACTTGTAATACATAGCTATTAACAGAACTTTTCATTAGTAGGTTTCCAAGCACCTTGCAGAAGAATTCAGTGTAATTATTCTCTTCTTATCTGAGGGTAATTATTCTCATCTTATCAAGTGCCCATGAAGAGATCATTGTCTGGCTGTGATTGCTGTAAGAAGCTCTATAAGAAGGTCTAATAATTAAATCAGATTTTTAATTTAAATTTTTTTTACGACAAAAGCCCCAAAAATTCACCTTTCTGTTGTGTACAGATTTCTGTTCTAGCATTTTTATTTTGTTTAATGATGCCTGAGGTAATTTTGCACTGTACGTTCCATACCAAGGTTGGAAGCTAAGCCTATGCTTAAAGTAGAATAGACGTTTCTTAGAGTCAGAAGAGACCCCGCTGAAGACTGAACGAAATGCATTGGTGAGTTAGAGAATTAGTCAGGAGTTTCTGGTAAGGTGACTGAAGTGGTAATGGGGCATGCCTCTAATTAAGTTATCAGGGAATCTGCCTGCTAAGAGTTTGTACAGGTTTCTGTTGTTATCTATCAGGAAAAAAAAAATACTGTCACTACTGTCTGTGTGAATGAGTGAGTTACATGGCCAGGACCCTCATATCTTTTTGGTTTTCCTTCATTTCCACGTTGCAGGGCTGGTAGAAATGGTACAGAGTCTCATATTTTACATTTTTGACTGGAACCACCAGTTCCAGTCACCTTCAGTGTGCCATTTTTGTAATCTGTTTGGTTCCGAAACAAACATCTGATGGTAGAGGTGAGACATGCACACCTTCACATTTTTGTTTTCTAACTACCTCTATCAGTTGGGATGTGGAAGTGATTGTCAATAATTCTATTATTGGTGCATTTTAATAGTTTAGTTTAGGACTTGAGGTCTTCCATTGGGTTGATATTTTCCAAAATAGGACAGAAAAGTTTTTTACTTTAAGATAATACAGTAAAGCATCGTCTTTTAGGGATAAAATGCAAATTAGGAAATACACAAAAGAACTGATAATAGAAGGATTATAATTTGGGAACAATATAGTCTACTGTATACTAAATAGCATGGGAACTGTATTTTCAGGTAGTGTAATTCTGTCCAGAAACATGGGTTCATGTAACTTAGGTCGAAGTTGTAAACGCCTCATTAAAGAGGAGGAAGGCTTACCTACTGCAAGATGTTTGCCAGCAGTCTTACAGGTGTAGTCAGTGATGTCAGGTGACTCTCTGTAAAAGCAATGCCCACTTCTTGGAAGGTTAGTGTGTAGAGTCTGCTGAGATGTGTGCATTCAGATTATTTGGGGGAAAAAAAAAAAAAAAGTCCAAGAGAAAATGTTCTGAGAGGTCCAGTTCCAGGAAGTTGTTTTTCTGCTTATTTCTGTGTTAATTGGTTTTGTGCAATTCTTGTTTCATTCAGTGCTTTTATATTTGGTCCATTATGTTTTGTTATTTTTAACTAATGCCTTTGTTTACAACATTTTACAGTACTTATAACTTTAATAACTTTTAAATGGTCTATGGTAATAGTTTTCACTTCGTGCTTATACCCGTGAAAGACCATGATGTTACTTAGCTGCACCTCATATCTTTGGTAGTTATATCAAAGCTGATCTGAAGAACCTCCCACTGGAAAGATGAACTGTTTATGGAGGTCGTGAGTCATTTGTGATTGTTGCTTTCTGCATAGTTTCAGAACTAACTGACCCAGCTGGTAGTCATACACTTTCCTAGTACCCTGGATTTGAATAGTCTCCAATAGCTTTGTCTAGTGCAAAGTACTTTTTGCAAAGCATGCACTTGAGGATTAACTCTCCCATTGGAATATAAAGATCAAGCACTTCTCAGTACTGATATCAATCCATCCTATCAGTTCTTCCTCTGCTTTGTACATGTGAGGGAATAGATTCCTCTCCTTTGAAGGCACTCTTCTCATTAAATATTTGTTAAAAGGAATATCTTGTATCTAAACTTATTTCTAAATAAAAATCTTAATCTATCTCGTTTCACTAGTTTGAATAATAATTGCAAAGCAAGAATTGGAAGAAAGCCAAACTTGTTCACATAGCCCTTTAAAGAAAATTACTGCAAATACTTTGCCAGTGGTGCCTGGCACCATTTAAGCAAACAGAGGACATAGAAAGGAACTATAAGTGTTGGACACAATATGAAAGAAGATAGTATTTCTGTATGTAAATTAAGAATACTATAGAAGAGCAATGTTTTTGAAGATAAGTAGCAGAAAATTATTGTAAAGAGCAGAAGTTGGCTGCCCATTGTGATTCTGATGGATCACAGTCCATAGGAGACTCTTTAGCTGTAGAAAGACCATGGCTAAGAAAATTGCCAGAGGAAGAGAGTCCCTGATCTTTTGGGCATCCAAGCATTACTAGCAATGTCATTGCTGCCTGTGCTTGATAAAGAACAGATCCCCCTATTCTCATGGGACAGAAAAATGACTTTTGGGAAACCCTTTCAGTTGAAAATAACTAAAAAAAACACACCAAAACCCTAACCCCAAAGACCTACCTGTCTAAAACCTGACTAAAATACACAAAAAGTAGATTGTCTAACAGAAATCTTCTCTAGCAGATAATATAGGCTGTTGATAATGTTGTATAAATATATTACAAATGTTACCCATAAGCTATTGTAAGTGTTAAGTAAAACACTTTGAAGTGAATTCATCTAAGGGAGAAGGAGGAAGAGTTACTTATTTGTGGTGTCTTCCCCAGCTCTTGTGAGCGATGCAAGTATATTAAGAACTGTAACTATATAAATAACTTGGCTGCCATAAAAGTGCCCTATGTAGTGTTTGAAAATGAGGGAATTGAACAGTGTAGGTGCTGAACCAGCTTCAGATATTTTACCTTCCTTTTTCCTTTGTTTTTTAGTAGTTGTGAATTTATACAATCTCTTTTTGAACTCTTGATAGCTTTAGCATCCACTGCATCCTATGACACAAGAATAACAGAAGTCTAAGTGTCCATTTTTGGTTAGGCCGTTGCCATCTTAAGAGTTAGAATCCTCTGCCCCTTTAATTTTGTGTAGTGTAAAACCATGTTATTTTTAATTTGTAAAGCTTTTCATCAAACTTGTATGGATAAAGTTGTATACTTGATGTGTACATGTGGAACTTAAGGCCTTGTGTGCAGAATCTTTCTTTTATTTACTGAGAAATATAGAAAAAAGCTCTTAATAAAATATAACTTTCAGTTTGTTTTTGCTTTGCATTTCTCTTAAAATGGAACCTGAGAACTGCTTATACACAGTTTTGCTCATAGCCATGTATCTTTTTTCATATCTGTATACGAATTGTATCTGTAGAAACACTGTGAGCATAAAAAGCTTTATTTTGGAATGTAATTGCCAAGTTTGTGATTGTTTGCAAGAAAGAATAACAGAATCACAGAATTTTCTGAGTTTGAGACCTTAACGATGATCAAGTTCCAACTCCCCTGCATGGATGGGGACACCTCCCACTAGAACAGGCTGCTCAGAGGCCCATCCAACCTGCCCTTGAACACCTCCAGGGATGGAGCCCCCACAACATCCCTGGGCAGTCCGTTCCAGTGTCTCACCACCCTTGCACTGAAGAAGTTACGCCTGATCTCTAACCTAAATCTTTCAGCTTAAAACCATTACCCCTTGTCCTCTCACTGCAAGCCCTGGTAAAAAGACCCTCTCCAGCTTCCAGCTTTCCTGCAGGCCCCCTTCAGGTAATGGAAGGCCGCTATGAGGTCCCCCTGGAGCCTTCTCTTTTTCAGGCTGAACAGCCCCAGCTCCCTCAGCCTGTCCTCATAAGAGAGGTGCTCCAGCCCTCTGATCATTTTTGTGGCCCTACTATGGACACATTCCAACAGTTCTACATCTTTCTTGTGCTGGGGGCACCAGAGCTGGACACAGAATTCTAGGTGAGGTCTCACCAGGGCAGAATAGAGGGGCAGAATCACCTCTCTAGATCTGCTGGCCACACTTCTTTTGATACAGCCCAGGATGGAGTTGGCCTTCTGGGCTGCAACTGCACATTGGTGGCTCATGTCCAGCTTTTGATCCACTAGTACCCCCAGTTCCTTTTCCACAGGGCTGCTCTCAGGTGTGACCTCCCCCAGCTTGTATTCATATCTTGGGTTACCTGGGACCAGGTGCAGGACCCTGCACTTGGCCTTGTTGAACCTCATGAGGTTCACCTGGGCCCATTTCTCTGGCTTAACTGGGTCCCTCTGGATGGCATCCAATCCCTCTGGCATATCGACCTCACCACCCAGCTTCATGTCATCAGCAAACGTGCTGAGAGTGCTCTCAATGCCACTGTCAATATTGTTAATGGAGATATTAAACAACACTGGGCCCAGCACTGACCCCTGAGAGACACCACTTGCCACTGTTGTCCATCTGGACCTAGAGCCATTGACCACTACCCTCTGGATACGACCATCCAGCCAGTTCCTTATCCACTGAACAATCCACCCATCAAACCCACCTCTCTTTAATTTAGTGAGAAGGATGTTGTGGGGGCCTGTGTCAAATGCCTTGCAGAAGTCCAGATAGAAGACATCCAGTGGTTTTCTGTGGGTGACTGATGTAGTCACTTCATTGTAGAAAGCCACTAGGTTGGTCAGGCAGGATTTTGCAGGATCAGCAGTGATGCAGGTTGAATGGGGAATGCAATAGGGAGCACACTAAAGAATACATGACTTCCTTGAATTTGTGTCTTTGGTTAGACTGGGGATTTTTGGGGTGTGTATAGTGTATTTTCTATGGGTTTTATTTGGGTTTTGTTTGTTTTCATTTTGTTTGCTTTTTTTTTTACTGTCAATAGGACAATTTCTTCCAGTCTTTCTGGTGTAGGGTTGTGACCTTGTTTCCTGGATACTGATGTTGTTATTGTCTCTGCTTTTATTGAAATTTAAAATTTTGTAATTTTTTGTATACTAGGTGAGAGTGTGATTTGTTAATGCTTACTTGTTTCCTCTACATCTTTATAGCAAGTGTAGTCAGGAAAAAAATCCTAGGTTTATTTGGTTTTTTTTCATTTTAAAGCACCTTGTTAAGTTAGTTGATCTAAAAATCTATGCGGAAAATTGTCCCAACTTAAAAATAGATAACAATTGCACACAGACATGCCTGGCTGCACAGCAACATCTATTTTTATAAAAGGTTTCTGTCTTGTTTTCACTTAATTTTAATGATCTGTAGTTTTAGCTTGGTTTGAAAAATCATAATGGATTTTGGCATATTTTCCAGTCCTTCCCAGTTGGTAAGTGCGTGCGTCGTCTCAGTTGGATTCAAGAATCATTTCTGTAGGGGAAGCCCTGCTTATCTGTCAGATAATCTCAGGTATTCCAGTAATTCTTAGTGTGTTCAAAGTTCTGCCTCTGCTTGTTTGGTGTTTACTCTAGCAGGGTCTTGTGGTTGGGAAGGTGAAGTAGGCTGTAGGAGTTTGCTGCCGTATAAATATAACACACTAAAAAGCAACTGCAATCCCATGTTGATGAATTTTCTGATGAAATGTTGTTTTCATTTTTAAAATGAAGCCATGTCAGTCTAAGTTAACAATTACATTTGGATTTTATTTTTGTTGTGCATTAATTGATGATTACAGCAGCAGATAGTGAGTCAGAGCTCCTGTACTTCTCTCCCAGTTCTATCATGAGCTTCTGTATTGACTTTAGATATCTATTAGTCTTTTACCCTGCAGTATAATGGGAATAATGCTATTTTCTTGCTTCTCCTGGCATCACTGAGACTAGTCCACTTCGTGGTCACTGGAGGAAAGGTTAAAAGTTCAGGGTTATGTTAAAAGAAACCATGCAGTTGGACATGAGTCAAATGTTCTCTCAACTGAAGATGCGTACACTAGCTGAAGGTTAAACTAAAAAAATTGCAGGAGAGGTGACTGAAATGTGACGTGCTAAACTATAAATATTGTTATGTGACTCCTTATTTCCTTGGTTTTCATTCTCAAGACTGTGAGCACTTGGGCTATCACTTAATGCCTGTAAACCATGAGACACAGCAATGATTGTAAAGTAATGATACTTTAAAATAAGAAGATTGTCAAAAGTGCATGCCTGGATGACCTGTGTAGGGCACATTTTTGGACATATCCACTAGAGCACTCCTGTAGCTGAAAGACTGATGTACCTGTTTGTAGCAGGTAGTGAATCATGGAAAGGGTCTACATTGTGGCTAAATCGGAATATGGTGTTTTGAGAGTTTCGGGAGTTAACAAGGACAATTCTGTATCACTCATTCAGTTTGATTCAACAATTTTGTGCATTTATTTCTCTCTTTTGTAATAGAAATTGCATCTATAGACAGTTTAATTTTATCCATAGAGGTGCTTTTTGGCTGCAGATTTTTGAGTAAGGTTGTGGGAGTTTTTGTTTTCACAATCTTTTAGCCATGTCTGTGTTTACTGAAGCAGAACCAATAAAGCAGGGATGCTCTTTTGTTAAAAAGTCTCATCTATCTGCTTGGGATTGTTTCTGGATGACAGACTCCTAATTCTTACAGCAATTTTCTTCAATACTTATTCAGCTACTATACCCGAGATTTATGTTTGAACAGTGTAGTATATAGATTTGTTAAGAATGAAGGTTATGTAGCATAAACTTCTGCACAGCACTCTCTTTCCATTATATGTGAAGTTGGGTGCTTAGGTTAAACTGAAGAAGTGTTTTTTTAAGAGAAGGTAATATGGGATTTTCTGTTATTTGTAGACTTAAATTCATGATACAAGTATCAGGCTGGATTTCTTATTTAGTCAACCGTTAATGTTCTTCTCTTGCATCTAGGTATAGATAGAGACCTTGTGAAAAGGGTAATTATACTGCAGGGCAGAAGCAAAGATACAATTCCTTAGATCACACAAATATACAACCCTTAGGTCACAGAGAGGGGTAGGAAAGGGCAGAAAGCTTTGTCCTTCTCATTTTGAGGCTTTTTGTTGTTCTGGTGAGGATGGTTATTCAGAAATTTACCTGAACGTGCCATGAAAAATGCAGTGAACAAAACTGCATCGTTTAATGATAATCTTTCTCACTAGGTTTCTCAAGTTGTGGTGTGAGACTTCTTGAGTGTCTCAACTTGTGCTGTTTGCCACCTCTCTTTGTAACATGTCTGCCTCTTTCCTTTCTACTTTTGGAATGACTTATTCTGTGTCTTCATAGGTTTACTCGCTGCCTTTGAATAGCTGAGTAAATTTGGGGATCTCTCGGGGATTTAAACTTGTTCAAAGATGGTAACACTGTCATCTTTCTTGCCTTGTCTCTGTATTTTTTAGTATCCCTTTCTGGACATGCTCCTGTGGCGCTCTGGTTGATGCTGTGCATAGTTCCTCAAAGTGAAACTGTTAAGGTTTTTGGTCTGTAGACTTTGATGTTTGTTAAGTGGCCTGTACTGTAGTAGTTAAGCTCTCTCTTTGAGGCTTTTCCTGCAGGATATTTCAAACTGTCTCTTTTTTAGTATGAATAAGTGGTAATAGGGAGGGAAAAGTTGTAAGAGATGCTGGTTTCCGTGCCAAATAAAACTCACAGAAGTGCACAGCTTGTTGGGCAGCATTAGGATATCTAATGTGCTTTGTAGCACACTTGCTGTGAACTGACAGCCAAAGGCCTTTTCTTCAGTGTTTTGGAAAATTCAGACCCAGAACCCTGATCAAAACACTATTCAAACACAAAACGATGTATAGTGCCTGCTCTGAAAGCCATAATTTCTCTTCTTATGTTAAGGTGTTCAGACTTTATATAGATTTGGTCCCATACTCTACTATTTGCAAGATCAAAGGCTTAAGAAACATGATACTTCAAATTGAGTTACTTTCCCAAGCACCCATGGAGTATCTTCTGTGAAATTTTTCTAGTATTTACAAACAAAGTGGGCAAAAGCTTAGATTTTCCAAGAGTAGGTTTGTTTAGTCTGGATTTGATGTTTATTTATTTATTTTTGTCCTCTAAATTCTGAAATACTCACTGATGAGTCTAATTATAAACAAGACATTCCCTCATGCTGGTGATAAGTCTAAATCTGCTTTGCGACAATTACCTCTTTATTAGCATAACATCAGTGGAAAGCTTGAAAATGCTGCCACTTTTCTAGCTTGCTTTCTCAGCTAGAAAAGAAATGTTTGGAGTTGGTGGCTTGTTAGATCCTTAGTATTACAGAAGTTGATTTTGTGTAGTATTGTCGTAACATCCTTCAGTCAAATACCCTGGCTCTTCATGATTATTCCCAAAACCAGCAGGGGTATCATAGTGTGTTCATAGCTTGAGCATATGGAAATGTATTTTGCTGAACCTAGGACTTGCACTGTTGGAAAGGTTGTTTCCTGCTTTCCATTGCTCATTTTTGGTGTATGTTTGTGTCATCCAGGAAAAAAAACCTAAATGAAACAAAGGTACTGGTATTATACACAGATTTCAGGCTGAGACAGGTGTATTAGTTGTCAAAGAGGTGGTTTTATTTGTCCTGTCCTGCTCCCCCAGCCCTAGTTGTGATGTATGATTATAGTAATACCCAAAAAATGTGTCCGGAAACAATCTAGCATGAGGATAACACTGTCTCTCAGTAGTCTGTTCTCTCGTTAGCTGCATGACCAGGACAATGTTAGTTGTGACCTGATGTCCCAGCTGGAAAGGAGCAGATCAGTCACTGGTCAGGTTGGAATCAGCTTCTAAAGACTGACCTGCTTCTGCCATATGACACTGCAAGGTTTGGCAAATAACGGTTACAATTTTTCTTTCCATGTGTGCGTGTGCATACATAGATGACTTTGAATTGGGGGAAGAAAGTAGAAATACTAATTTGTTCACACCTCCTCTATGATGAACCTGACATACGCGTAGTTCATGCCATATTTATCCATCTGGTCTTGTGTATGTTGAGATTCAAAGTATTAAGACTATATTTTCTTGAAGTTTTAAGGAAATAAAACTAGTATGTCTTAAAGGCTTTAGCAGACAAAATGCATTGATATCTGGCTGTGGCAGTTTGATATGTCTTCTGCTGTACCTGGTAGAGACTATCATGCTATAGTCCACTGCTGAATGATTAGAAGAGAATGTGTGCCTGTATCTCATGCAGCTTACTTTTAGAATTCGGCTGTTCAGCTTGGTCTTATCTTAATTGTCAGCTTTTAAACTGAGATTTGGGATTTTGTTGTGTTGTGATGGAAGTGCAGACATAGGTCTGTGATGGAGGAGGAGTTATTCTCACAATACTGTCGCCAGAAGTTGTTGGGTTTTTTTTACTACAGTATTTTAGAGAATATATATACAGAGTAGCTAAAAATGGGTATAAAAATACACTATTTTAAAGTGGAGCTTTTTGTCAAATGTAGTAAATTTAGCTTTTAGTATCATTGTCAAATTTAAATTAAATAGCTTTTCTAATAAATAATGAGTATATATTGCTTAAATATTTTTTGCTGAAGTTTTAAAGTGCATCAGATCACTGTAATAGGGGAAATTGCTGGGTAAATAATTGGATTCAGTTTGCTCAAGAGACAGATCAGCTTGCAACATTTTCTTCAGTAGGCATAGACAAAATAAGGTGTTTATTTCAACACAGTTTGTAATTATTTTTTTTAAGGATAAACTCAGAAGGTTTAGTTTCCTCTTACAGAAGAGGAGTAGAAATTCGAATTAAATTAGAATTGTATGTTTAAGTAAAGTTTCCTTGCTCAATGGTTGCAACAGTAAGTATTCAGGCTTACTGTAAACAATTTTGAATTAACCTGGCCCAAGTATCCGTCTGCAGTAAACTGCAGGAGAGGTATTTTGACACAAGATAGCTTTCACCAAATGTTGCTGGATATTTTCAAATATGAGAACAAAAAGCAGAGTGTTGGTTATGGCTTGTTCTGTGGGTTCTAAATAGGTACATTTTGAAGCAAGGTGGAAATGGACAGGAAAGCATCAGATGAGCCACGCTTAGTGATGATAGGATTGTAGCACAGACTGGAAGCCCAAAATGGTAAATTCTACCTTCCTGTTTCAATGTTATCTTTCCCTTCAGTATCAAGGAGGATGCTTCAACTGTGTCTTATGGGGAAATTTCACCATACAGCTGAGCTGATCTAACATCTTACTGTTTCTGAAAGGTCTTCCTGCACCTAGGTCTTGTGGATCCTGCGTGCTCCTTTGCTTCAGCTCCAACACTCATCTGAACCTTCACTTAATTGATCCAGCTCCATATGTCCACATAATCCTTTATAATATTTATTTTATGATGTTTTAGAACACGGATGTTTGCCCACGGAGACATCATCAGTCAGGCACCTGGCAGTGAACAGAAGGATGAGGGGCAACCAGATCTAGGAAGGCAAATTGGAGTAGGTTATAGGGGTGGCAGAGATTGAAAATCTTTCTATGGCATAGGCTGCTTTGGACAGTTTGCCTGTCTTGCAGGCCTGTATCTTTAGTTCTCTCATCTGTTACAACAGAAATCATACTTGTCTATATTACAGAGTTGCTAAAATGACTTGGTAATGTGTGCATTCAAGGCATCGTAAGTACTGAGAAAGGTCTGACAGAAGCAATCCTGCTTTACTCTATTCCAAATGTGCTGTTACTTTTACCATAAACCTTTTTTTCTCAAGAGATAAGATGTCATAAACCCATTGGATTACCATTGATAATGGTAATTCTGCCAGTCATGTATCCACTCTTCTGCTGAAGAATAATGAAGCTCTCTTAGTATTAATAATTTTGTGGGAAGAGTAAGGGTAGCTGTTGAGTCGCTGAAGGTTGCTACGAGAAACCCTCTAGTGTTTCCGTAGGGCTTACCAATGTAATAATAGAAGCTTAATTTGAAAATTGAGAAGGTGTCAGTTATTTGTAGCTCTGCTTCAGAGCAAATAAAACAGTAACAAATGTTGAAGGGAGTGGATGACCTCTGTGTATCCTAATTTTGCAACTGCATGTGACCTTCCAGAAGATAGGCTTGGGTTTGCTTTTAATCTGTTAAAGCTCTGGCTGATTTAGATACAGTTCTGAGAGGAAGCAATAAAGGGCATTTGCAATCAACCTATAGCAGTTGCTTTGTACTTTGGCTTTTGGCACTTTGAAGAAGAGCAGCAGATCTGAGACTGGGGGAATGTTAAAATACTCATTGCCTTGCAGTGCACTGCTTGAAGGTTTTGATTAGTTAAAATGTTGCATCATTGAGAGAGAATAATCCTGTGACACTGTTTTAGTGTAGCACATCCCACTGAACATCCTCCACATCCCAGTGGGAGACTGACTGACCAGCAGAAGATCCTGCCTGAAATCAGATCCCTGCAGTGCTGCATTGCTCTAGTGTGTCTGTCTAGCATCCAGCAGTCTCTTGCTGTATTTTACTGTTCATATGGCTCTCTGAGATGGATTTGTTAATCAGAAATGAAAATTTGTAAACATGTAAGTGCAAAGTAAAGCTTGTGAGTTACTTTTATAGGAAAGCCATGTTAAAGGTTTCAGTCAACTGAAATATCAATCTAACGTATTTTGTGGATGTGACCTTTAGCTTTTCAAGCTTTAATCAACAAGAGGTGATAGACAGTATTAGCTCTCCAGCCTTTTTCTGTTTGCATTGGCTAGAAGGCTTCAAAAAGTACTTTGCTTCAGATGCTGATTGTAGTTAAGTAGCTAAAAAGAAATCTGATGGATTGGATATGGTATTATTTTATCAACATTTTACCATTAAAGAGGAAAAAAAAATAATTCTTGGATCTTGTTAACACTGTCTCCTACCTACTTGATATTCAGTAGAAATAACAAAAAAAAAAGAGGAAAAAAAAAAAATTCTTAGATCTTTTTAACACTGTCTCCTCCCTACTTGATATTCAGTAGAAAAAAAAAAAAAAAAAAAAAAAAAGCAAGATAAATAAATAGACCAGAAAGTCACTGCACACAATTCATAGCTGTCTTGGAATACTGAGAGTAGAATATATCTCTCTACATGGATCAAAACAGGAAATAAGCTTTAGAGAGCTCATAAACCTGATTCTATACTTTGGTCATTCTTGAGAGCAAGGGGAGGAAAATCTGGTTTTGTTTGCAAGCCCTTTATATGTCATTATGTGTTGGATCATTTCGGGGTTACTTGCTTAAGGACTTTGTGTCCATTGGGGATGGACAGGAAAGGATGGATTTTTTTAGTCTTTTAACAGTTAGGAATAGATTTTGTGTTCTGATACTATAGTTTGTTTGTTCATTAGCTGTCTTCGTTTCATGCAGTTGTTCAGTAGAACAGTAAGTGAAAAGCAATATATAATTTTAATTATTGGATTATAATTTTCTTAATATGTAATTTTTTAGTTACTTAATTTCAGAAGCTTTGTATCAGCTTTGTGAAATACTGTGTATTTTACCTTTTTGTTTAAGTGCTTTTATTTGTGCATCCATCTGCTATGTAATAGCTGTTTCAGGCAGATGCTGAAGTGTTGATTTCCTTGCAATTTAGCTAGTATAGATAACAAGAAAGCATATAGTTTTCTCCTAGTACCCTTCGATTATTCTGTCATCTGTGCATAAATACACAGTTAATGGAGAAACTATTGAGGTGTCCTGACAGCATTACATACTGACATAGTATACTGTCTTATGTTCCTTGAATCTAAAAAAAAACCTGGAATGTAGTGATCCTCTTAAGCTGCAGGATTGAAATCCTGAATAAGATGTTTTCGTGTAATTTGTTATAATAGACTTGGCAAGCTCAAGAGGACCACTGAAACTGCAAGATTACGTACAATGTTACCTTGCCAAGTTGCTTACCAGAAAAAACAGCAGAATTTACTCTGAACAGTTTGCAAGTGACTCTTCCAATACAGAAATGGAACCCTTGGTACAGATTGTTTTATAGAGGGAACAATCAGGGCGGATTATGTATTACGAGTTGTTTTTTTTTTCTCTGATTGTTCTAGTTTTTCACCCATTCACACAGACTTCCATAAATAGCTCTTTATATAGTAAATATTAGGCTCTTATACAGCTCTAGAGGTACAGTTACTTTGTGAAGTACTTTAGTACAGTATTTTTAATTGAATAATTTGTCTAAATATATAGTAATTTGAGGCATAGAAGGAAAAAAAAGACTGTGAGATAGATTTAAAATTTCTGATCAAAATTATTCTATTTATGAAATTAACTCGGATTATTTTTATCTTCTTTTTTTTTCTTTTGACTAGAATCTGCAAGCATGGAATTCTAAGGGATTTACAATCATGTTAAAAAAAAAAAAAAAAGGGCAACCTTTGCATGAGCTCAGCTCAGCCACAACCAGGCCTGAAATGGAGATAAATTAATAATGAACAGATAAACAAGAATTTGCTTGGTGAGAACAAGGTCCTCATGGTTTTTTCCACTGTTTTCCTTTTATTCTCCAATGAGAGATGTTGGAGGTATGGCTAATGGTTAAATGACAGCAGTCAATCCACTTTATTCTATTAAAAGCCTGGTCCCATTTTTGATTGGGGGGACTTCTGTACACTTTTCCCGGAGGTTGCTGGACCTTCTCTCCTCTAGTGGGGACGCCTGCCAGAGTGCAGGAGTATGACCTGTGTTTGTCAGGTTTGGCCAAAGAAGCCTACTAAGTACCACGTCATCTACTAAATGCAATCATATTCCTTTTCCAAATTCAAGTTTTCAACATTAGGTAGAAAATGTATGGAGCTGATACCCTTCAGTCAAAGTCAGTCTGTTCTCTGGCTGTTTTGAAAAGTTCACCACCTTCATTTTAAGATCTTTGTGCTCCTTTGGAGAGGCAGCAAGGTGCAACTTGACAATAGGAAAGAAGAAAAGCTAAACAAATAATGCCAGTATTTGTATTTTTTTTCCTCCCCTTTAGTGTTCTGTAGTTTTACCTTTGTGTGCATGTGAATGCATTAGCGCTCTGAATATTTATCTAAAAAGTACAGATTTAACTGTGATGATGAATCTTCCCTTTTGTAGATTCTGAAACTGAATTTACAATAAATAAATACATAAATCTCTTAAGCGTATGTTAGGTAAATATTCTGAAAGGCACTGAGAGCTTTGTGTTGAGGGAAGAGAAACGAAATAGTTGGGTCCAAGAAGTTTGACTGTTACTGCATTTATATAACAATCTGGAAAAAAATGAAATAAAATAAAATGATAACAAATCCTGTATATTTCCACTACTAATTCAGTAGTGAGAATATTACTTTTATTTAAAAAAACCCAACCCATAAATATACAACATTTGTTTACTTTTCTGGTGAAACTTGAATGTTTGTTCAAGGGAAGAGCATTTTCCCTAACTTTGTAGAGATTTGTAGTTAAAAAAAAGCTCTATCTAGTAGTTGTACGGAGTTAAATTAATTACTCAAAGTCTGACTTTCTTGGAATGTTAACATAGTAAGAAATAGTTACATCAGTACAGTATAAAATTAATAAATTTTATGTTCAAAATTATACCTTTCAAAGGCTTGTTCTTTGCCAGTTGACAAAGCTGAATGGGAAAAATTGGCATCTCAACTAAATTTTTTGTGAGTTACAGAAATTAATTTTATAAGCAAAATATGAGTAGTCCGTTTTTACATTGACAACATTAAAGTTAAATGTTCAGAATTCCCACTTGCAGTAACTCATGTTGCTCTTTGAATATACATTTTCCAAAGTTTCTGAAATAATTTTTCTGTTCATTCATTTTAATCTGTGATAATTTTTAATATGTATTTTTTAATCATGTTTAAGAAAATAGAAGACAGTCTTTGGTACCTGTCATTCCACTGAGTCCTTCTCTAATCAGCAATTTTTACCTATTATGGACTTGCTAGTAGAAAGATTGTATTTTCTCACTGTTGTGAAGGTAGTTTGATAGAGCTGTTTGTGTCTGCAGCATGGTGCTGTTTCTTACCCCACTTCAAAATTCTGTTTTCTATGTACTTGGATATTTAATATGTCTAGCAGGAGCATCTGACCAGGACAAAGAGAGAATGATAATTGTGAAGACCTCTATAAAGTAAAAAAAATTAGACACAAGGCTGCTGTGCTAATTTACCTAGGTGCAGATCCGCTTTCCTGGCTTCAGCATACCCACCAGAGTGTGACTGTGTGTAGGGGATACCTGCTTCTTGCTGCTCTCCTTGGACTGTACAGGTCACCAGTCAGCACCTGGCATATTAATGCAGACAGAGCAGCTCAAAAACATAATTTGCTTAACTGAGCACATATGTATGCAGTTAAGCTCATGCTCTCTGAGGCTTGCTAGTGAAGTAGCTAATTTCTGTACAGAAGCCTTTCCTTTGGTGCAAGCATTCATTTAAAGCTCCCAATGCTTATAAAGGCCTCTTCAGTGACTGTCACTTGTCAGCATTATCCTGAGGCAGTCACTCTGAGTCTGTCTGTCTTTGTGATATTACATACTTCTAACCCAGAGACCTCAGCTCAACCTTCCAGAACCTTGAGTAATAAACATGGAACTTGAAGCAAAAGGGGACAGGTAAAGTTTGTTACCTTTGCATCTCTTATGGGAGGACTGGAGTATCCCTCCCCTCCATGTAGACCTCTGAGAAGTGGTTGTGAGGTGGGTGCAAGTCCTCCAACACAGACCAAAATCTTCAGTTACAGCACATTTGAAAGACAGTCATAACTAGAGTTGATACCAAAGCCAAATACTGAAAACCCAGTTTTTTTTCAAAACAGCAGCTCTGTCTTTTTGCATTACAAAAATAAAACCCAACACATTGAAGGTCCCTGATGTAAGAAGCACTTTGCTTCACAGCTCAAGCTGAGTAGCCTGTGGTGAGCAAAGGGCTGTATGGTGGGAAGCTCATACACACAGTCCACACCTGTGATGCAGCTTGCAGGCATCATTGGGAGCTCCCTCCCTTCAGGCTGATGCAGCTTCCTTCCCTGCTGCAACATGCTGCACTTCAACTGCTCTGCAGAAATTACTGGATTTTGGGTGGGCATGTGTCTTCCTGTCCAACAGAAATATTTTGTGTTTATGAGACTCTTCTGCATTTTTAAAACTGGTGGCTTCTGTTATTTTCTGCCTTCATCTCCCACTCCTTTTTTTTTTTTTTTTTTTAACTTTATTTTGTATCGCAGTGCATGTGTCACATACAAAGATGGATTGGGATTTTGGGGGAGGATATAAAAACTTCAATGTATGTTCATAAGAAAGTATTCAAAGAGCCTGTGGGCAGATATTGGAGATAATTAGGAATTTACTGGAGCTGCTGCAGGCTCCAGGGATGTTTGCAGGCTGCAGAAGGTTCCTACGGGAAAGAAATTGCTCTGTAATTACAGGCAAGGTCAGTGCAGTCAGTTCAATGGAAGAGATGGTAAGAGCTGGGGCTCCCTCCCTTGAAGATCTTTGAAAAGTCATTAATGAGACAGAGTTGTTACAGCTTAAGTAAATGTCCCCTGAAGGATACATTGTGTAAGTGTTCTCCATGCTACACTCTCTCTGTGGCATTTCTTGAGGGAAAAGATTCACGCTTGTAAGTGAAGGGAATTTCATGGTCACACTTCACATGCCTTTTAATCTCTTAAGATTTTGAATGTGTGTTTCTGTAGTGCAAATCTCCAATTTGTTAAAAAGACTAATGTGTTTTATTAGTGCATTTTTCTTCTGGATGTGGGACCATCTTGGGTCTGTGTCGGGAATTGATTCAACTTGAAGAGGAAAAAACTTTAGAGCACAGTTCAAACTGGTTGACGCTGAGGCTGTTGTGGTGCCTGCTACACCTCCCACCCCCTTTCTTACCATAGCCGTAGTGCTGCTGCACCATGGTGAATTCACTAAGGAAAGCTCCCTTAAAATTGATTACTATTTGTGGAGGGTGAGTTTTGGCAAGATCAGCTTCCTGAACTGCAGAGCTGAAAGAGAGCTGGCACTTGGGTTAGGAGAGGGGTATGGCCTGGCATGAGGGAAGCTGAGAGTGCAGCTGAATCTAGCAAACCAGATTTGTATCGGTGAAGTTGTTGTGAATGTCCATTTCTGAAATTTTTAACTGCATTATTTTTCTGATTTAGTTCAGAGTGTAGCACCTTGAATGATGATCCTGACTTAACTGAGAGGCATGGTGTGCTGTGCTAGGCATTGAGAAAGAAATGATGAGGGCCAAGGGAGCAGAAATATCTTCTGTTTGTCTTGCAGATGAATGCTTTGTATTGTGAAGTCTAGCCTTCAGTTATTTTTCTGCTTTGCTTCCCGGCCTCATAAGCATAACAGATCTAGCATTACTTGAGCCTGAAATTCCCCATGAGTGGTTTTGACCAGTTAGTGATAAAAGGGACTTGTAGCAGTTCCTCCACAAGTGCATATTTTATTCATCTAAAGTATATAGTTGCTAAAGAAAGTGTTCAAAAAAACAAACCAAACAAAAAAACCCGATGCCTAAATGAGATATTCTCGCTCCTGCTTGTTTGGTAGATTCTTTTTAACTCGAATATCCTTAGTTTTGTGGCTGAGTCTGTTCTGCAATGCTTTTATAATTTGTAACTTCTTCCTTGGGAACAGTATTACTGTTTACCTCACTGCTGCCTTAGGCAGGGTTTTTAACAATTTACTGTATTTCATGTCTTCCGGCCTTCACCTTTTGGAGAATGTGTATAAATTTGGCAACTCATAATTAATAGATTCTAACAGTTTGCTTAAGGACCCTTGCTGGTTTTTCTTTAAAGTATTTTTCTTAAAGGCATTTTAAAATTTGTTTCTTGCTTGTTCTTCCTAACTGTATTTTTTAATTCAACTCCCATTTAATCTGATGAGGTAGCATCAAACATTGAAAGTGGAGTATATATAATAGTTCTAGGAAGAATACAATTGTTTCCCTTATTTTTCATGTAAGACAGCTAGCTGTACATGAAAAAAGATCTTACACTTAAAAAAAAAAATATACAACAGATAAATATCTATATATATCCTTCTCCCCTGTTACAAGAACCTGAGAGTGTCATTCAGCATGTCAGAAATACTGATCAGCTACTACTATTTATTATTTTCACTTCTCTGAGAGTGTAATTTGGTGGACGAGATGATTATAAGTTTGTTGGGGTATTGCATTGGAATAAATTTTGTCACATTGAATGTCTGCTCAACAGCCAGTAACACAAGCTTTGCTTCTCTCAGTATGGCAACAAATACATTTTCTGTAAGTTTTATTTTCTTAATGATGTATAGGTGCATATAACTAATGTTACAATGTCTGTATTAATGGACTGGTAGTTACTATCACAGTGCTCAATATTACACCTTTGCAGCCTATCTGTTGCTGTGCAGCTATGCTGAGGTTACAGATCACTTTACATCCCTGATTAGCATGACTGAATATCTTGTCAGCTGTCCTTGAGTAAGTGAAGAGCTTCTAGAGTTACCCAAGGACAAACACTGTGGAGAGAAAACAATTTCAGAACAAACCTAACTTTTTTTCCTCTCCACTCTTTCTTAATCTTTCTACAGGTGAAGAAGATTTTTACAGTCACTAGTTAGCTTATTGGTGTTTGTTTAGAATCATGTCCTCCAAAATAAATTTGTATTGTGTAATATGAAAGAAGGATGTCAACCTCAATGACTTACGCCTCAATGGAAGGAGAATAAAGCAAAGATAGAAGAGAGGAGTGAAAGAAGAGGAAAAACAGTACCTATTCAGGTCAAAATAACATCTTCTCCCTATGGAATTTGCCCTCTTTTAGTGAAAAAAAAATCCTTTTACCTCCAAACCATTTATCTTTTCTTGCATTTACCTCAGCCTTTAAGGAATTGAGTAGTTAATTCGTGAAATTATTTTCTTCCCTTTTGGATAGGATTATTTAATTTATGCTGCTTTGTAAGTTGGACTAAATAAACAACAAAATGTATCGTCTTGACAGCTTATAGCACTATAGTATTTAACCCATAATATAGTGACTGTATTACGGACTGTGCCAATTTTGTAGCATAGTGTTCAGCAGTAGCCTTAAAGGTTACTCCCAGACATCCTTTGATAGCTGGTGGGGACGGATCATCTGCTTGTCCAGAACCAATTGTGGTTTGATCCTTCAGAACAAAATGCAAGCTTGTGGCTTTTTTTTTTTTTTTTTTTAAGTATCTTGCTGCTTTTTGAATACTAGTGTATTTTTTTTTTTTCTTTCTTAAGCTGTAAAAGGAAGGAAAACTGCAGTTTCCCTTGACCTCATGCAAGTTTGACAGGAAGGAAGTCTAGTTAGACTGAAAAATCCTGAAATCTGGAAGACTGGCTTTTCAAAGACTCCGTAGCTTATGTTTCTTTCCATAAGATGCGTGGGCAGTCACAATCTTCAAAACACAAGATAGGAGTTCTTTGGTTTTATTTGTTTTGTTTTGGGTTTTTTGAAGATAATAATTTAGAAAGTGTATTCACCTGAATTTTTCCTCTCTGCTTTCCTTCCTCTCTCAGTCTCCTTTTATCCTCACCTTCAAATACTCTGCTCTGAAGCCTGGAAGACTGGGCTTTGGATAAACGTAAAATGCTGAAGAGTTTGCTGCAGTATCAGTTCACTTGGCTGTTCATGACTTCTTTCTGTCAACAAAAAAGATGCCTCAGTGAAAGATGCATTAGAATAAGCTAATACTTTTCTGGTTGTCCAACTGTGGCTTAACACTTAACAAGTTATATAAGTTAATAGAAACAGTTAGGAGATAAAAATGATGCGTTAAATATTGACATTAAAATATGGCAGCCACTGTTAATAAGCTAATTTTTAAAATTAATACTCAAGTGTACTTCTATGATGTGGAAACATAATTTGTTGAGGGTTTTGCATTTGAGAAGAGCTATGCTTTCCAAGTAGAATAAAATAAAATACTTGTGGATCCTTCTTTCCTGTATGACAGATATCATTTTTTTATTTCATTAGGTATCTGTACTTAAGAAATGTTTTACATCACTGGGCTTAGACTCAAAACAGTATTAGGGGATGAGTTCTAGTAGCATTTCCCTTTGTTAAAGGGAAAATCCAGAGCAAAGATACCTTCATCTACCCTTTAAGTAAAAGTAGGTAACTGCAATTGGTTGATATTTAATATCCTAGTAGTGCTAGAAATAATTTACCAGCAAAAATAAATACTTTTTCAAAATCCCTTGTACTTCTATTATTAGCTCCCGCCCTGCTCTGAGAGAGAAGATACTTTTAAGTTTGATTATGAAAAACCTGTAGTTAAAAATTTTGTTTGGATAAGTTTCATCTGGAAGGCAAAGTTCTTTTTATATGGGGAACCCAAGCTGAATTGAGATCAGCAG